>NC_037681.1:65859311-66000618 GCF_003255815.1 Theropithecus gelada | reverse complement strand
ATTAAACTAAAGAGCTTCTGCACAGCAAAAGAAACTACCATCAGAGTGAACAGGCAACCTACAGAATGGGAGAAAATTTTTGCAATCTACTCATCTGACAAAGGGCTAATATCCAGAACCTACAAAGATAAATCCATTTTCAACATTGTTTTATTATTCAAAATTGCCTTGGCTAAATCTCTCCTGATCTGCTCCTATTACTTACAAGGAAATTTTCGCTCCTGTTTTCCATGGCTTCCATTTAAGTGCCCTTTCCTTTCATACCGTGTATTCTCAGATACCTGTATACAAGGTGAGTTGGAATTTAGTTCTTTGAACGTGTTAGGTGGAAGTTTTCTACCCTTTTGTAGTTAAGAGCAGAGGCTATGGAACCAGGTTCAAATTACAGCTTCATCCTTTACTACCATGGTGACTGTGCTTAAGTCACTTAATCTCCCTGTGTCTCTTCGTCTCTGAAGTGGGGGTAATAATAGTATCTACTTCATAGGGTTTTCTTGAAGATTAAATTGAGTAGTACATTAACAAATACTTAGAATAGTGCTTGGCACATAGTATACAATCAGTAAATATTACCTGTTATTTTTATTATAACTTCGAAATGTATAGTAATTATTATTTTTGCTCATCCTGTTTTCTTCCCTTGGTATACCCTTTCCTCATCCTCTGCCTATCAAAATCTTACCTATCCTTCAGGGCCTGACTCACATACATTCTCCATGAAGTTTTCTAAGTTATCTCAGGTTAGAATTAATCTCACCCTTGTCTGTGCTCTCCTAAAATTTTCTATGTACTTCCATAACACTTAATAGCTGCCTTTGTACTGTACCGATTTATGTAACTTTTTTTTTGGAAATTCACTTATGACTGGGGTGGGAAGAATCATTATTGTTCATCCATTTGGAAGAGTACTTAGTTCACTGGTTTGCCTATGTTGGCACTCAGAAATTTGAATTGATTTAAAACTTACTGGCCCCCCTCCCCCTGCACATAATGTATGTGGAGAGTATGTGTATATATTCATATTTTATGTTAGAACCTTCTGTGAATAAGGCACTCCCGTAAGGACTATGGAAGATACAAAAAATAAAAGGTATGCTTTTCAGATTAAAGCTACATTTTATAAAACATTCTAAAAACTATAGAAACAACTTAAAATGATTAAATGATCTGTATTCCCAGTTCCCACTCAGCTTAAGACATATAACATTATCAGTACTTTTGAAGTCCCTGGCTGTCCCTTCTTTTTCACATCTCTTGACTTCCCCTCCATAGCTGTTCATGCTCTTGAGTTTTGTGTTAATAATTCTGTTGCTATTTTGCACGTTTCCTTTACATGAATCCTACTCTTCTATAACTTGATTTTTCTTCCTTAAGATTATTTTATATTCATTCATTTTGATGTATTTAACTGTGATTCATTTTGAGTGGTGCATTACATAATTGTACAATATTTTTCTATTTTTGAGTTGATTAACATTTGGGTTCTTTCTGGTTTTGTTTATAATTTTTGGAAGTCTTGATTCATTTATTTTGTTTAACAGTTTTACTGAGATATTCACACACCACATAATTTACCTATTTGAAGTATATAATTCAGTGATTTTTAGTATATTCACAGATGTGCAGCTATCACTACTAATTTTAAAACTTTTTCATCTCAAAAACCTGTACACTTTAGCTCTCACTCCCTTCTCTCCTGTCACCCGGTTCTCACCTTCCCTACTCCAGCCCTAAGCAGCCACTAATCTACTTTGTCTCTGTAGATAGATTTCCCTGTCCTGAATATTTCATATGAGTGGAGTCATATTGTGTGGTGTTTTGTAATTCACTTCTTTCAGTTAGCATAATGTTTTCAAGGTTCATCATGTCATAGCATGTATCAGAACTTCATTCCTTTTTATGGCCAAATAATATTCCATTGTATGGATATACAACATTTTGTTTATCCATTTGTTAGTTGATTGACATTGAGTTATTTCCACTCTTTGGTGGTTATGAATAATGCTGCTATAAACATTCGTGTACAAGTTTTGGTGTGGACATATGTGCTCATTTCTCTTGGGTATACACCTAAAAGTAGAAGTACTACGGTAACCCTATGATTGTTTGAGGAACTGCAGACTGTTTTCCAAAGTGTTGGCACTCTTTTACATTCCCACCAGCGGTGTATGAGGGTTCTGATTTATCTACAACCTGCCACGGTTACCTGACTTTTTGGGTTTAACTATCTTAATGGGTATGAAGTAGTGTATCATCGTGGTTTTTGATTTGGATTTTCCTGATGGCTAATGATATTGAGCACTTCTTCATATGCTTATTGGCAATTTGTATGTATTTCTTGGATCAATGTCTGTTCAGATTCTTTGCTCATTTATTTTTAGAACCTAATAAGACACATGATAGTATGTTTAATTGGTGGTTTTAATTCTTTAAAAAATGTTGCCTATCATGGGGAGGGGGGAGTGGGGAGGGATTGCCTTGGGAGTTATACCTGATGTAAATGACGAGTTGATGGGTGCAGTAGACCAACATGGCACAAGTATACATATGTAACAAACCTGCACGTTATGCACATGTACCCTACAACTTAAAGTATAATAATAATAAATAAATTAAAAAAAAAAAAGTTAATATTTTCTTTAAATTGATAGTAAAAATTGTATGTATTTATCATGTACAACATGATGTTTTGAAGTACATATACATTGTGTAATGACTAAATTGAGCTAATTAACATCTATCTGCGTTACCCCACATAGTTATTTTTGTAGTAAGAACACTTTATATCTACTCTCAGCATTTTTTAAGAATACAATGTATTGTTTTTAACTATAGTCACCATATTGTATAGTAGATGGCTTAAACTTACTCTTCTGTAACTGAAACTGTTGCTATTTTTTATTTAGATATTGTGAGAGTTCTTTATAGTTCTGGATACAAGTCCCTTATCCAAGTGTATGATTTGCAAATATTTTCTCCCATTCTGTGGGTTGTCTTTTTACATTTTTGTTGATTACATTTGAAGCACAAAAGTTTTAAATTTTGAAGTCCAACTTTTCTATTTTTTTCTTTGTCGTTCAGATTTTTGGTGCCCTATGTAAGAACACTTTGCCAAATCCAAGGTCATGAAGATGAACTCCTGTTTTCTTCTAAGAGTTCAATAGTTTTAGTGCCTACATCCATGTATTTGACAGATTTTGAGTTAATTTTTGTACATGGTATAAAGTAAGGGTTCAAATTCATTTTTTTTGCATGTGACTATCCAGTAGTCCTACCAACATTTGTTGAAAAGACTGTTCTTTACCCATTGAATGATCTTAGCACCCTGTCCTAATCAGTTGACCGTAGACAAGTGTGTTTATTTGTAAACTCTCAGTCCTGTTTCATTGATCTGTAAGTCTATCCTTGTGCCATAACCACACCATCTTGATTGTTATTGTTTCATAGTCAGTGTTGAAATTGGAAAATACAAGTCTTCTACTTTGTTTTTCCCCATATTGTTTTGGTTGTTCGGCGTCCCCTGCAATTCCATTTGAATTTTAGAATCAGTTTGTCAGTTTCTCCAAAGAAATAACTGGAAATCTGATGGCGATTGCATTGAATGAGTAGATCAGTTTGGGGATTACTGTCCTTTTTACAATGTTAAGTCTTTCAATCCATAAGCATTTGATGTCCTCCCATTTACTTAGATCTTCCTTAATTTCTTTCAACAATGTTTTATAGCTTTCAGAGTATAAGTTTGATACTTCCTTTGGTAACTTTATTCCTAAATATTTTGTTGTTCTTGATGCTATTGTAAATGGAATTTTCTTTTTTCATTTATTTAATTGATTCTTGCAAGGATGTAGAAATCCAATTGGTTTTTATAATTGATATTTTATCTTGCAAACTTGCTGAACATGTTTATTAGTGCTAACAGTTTTTAGTGGATTTCTTAGGATTTTCTATATGTAAAATAATGTTATCTGTGAATAGAGATCATCTTACTTATTCCTTTCTACTATGGGCATTTGTCTTTTATTTCTTTTTCTTGCCTAATTACCATGGCTAGAACCTTCAATGCAGTGTTGAATAGAAGTGGCAAGAGCAGACATTCTCATCTTGTTCCTGTTTTAGAGGAAACAGCCAGTCTTTCATCATTAATTGTGATGTTGGCTGTGGATTTTTCCTACATGCTTTTTACCTGATCGAGGGATTTCCCTTCTAATTATAGTTTGTTGAGTATTTTTATCATGAAAAGATATTGCCTTTTGTCAGATGCCTTTTTTGTTTCTGTTGATACGGTTTTATATGTACTGTATTAATTGATTTTTGGATGTTGAATCAGTCTTGCATTTTTGGGATAAATCCCACTTGGTGATGGTGTTGTTGGATTTGGTTTGCTAGTATTTTGTTAAGAATTTTTGCATTCATATTCATAAGAGATATTATTTGGTATTTTTCCTGTGGTGTCTTTTTTTGATTTTGATATTAGGGTAATACTGGCTTTTCAGAAAGAGTTGGGAAGTGTTCTACCTTCCTGTTTTTTGGAAGAGTTTGTGAATTGATATTAATCCTTTTTTTAAATGTTTGGTAGAATTCAGTTTTAAAACCACTTGGATCAGGACTTTTCTTTGTGGGTAGTTTTTTTTATTTTTAAATTACAAATTCAGTATCCTTATTTGTTATTGGTCTATTCAGATTGTCTATTCCTTTTTGCATCATTTTTGGTAGTTTGTGTCTTTCCAGGCATTTGTCAGTTTCATCTGTGTTACCTAATATATTGGTATACAGTTGTTCTTATAATTTTCATTTCTGGTATTAGTAATTTAAATCTTCTTTCTTTCTTTTTCTTGGTCAGTCTAGCCAACGGTGTGTCAATTTTGTTAATATGTTCTGAGAACCAAGTTTTGAGTTCAGCTTTGGAGTTCGTTTCTTTATTTTTTCTCTTCTTTATTTTATTAATTTCTGCTGTAATCTTTATTATTTCCTTCCTTCTGCCTACTTTAGGTTTAGTTTGCTTTTTTTTTTTTTCTTTTCCCCCCAGCGTTTTGGGTGGAAGGTTGGGTTATGATGTAAGATGTTTCTTCTTTTTTTAATATGGGCATTTATAACTATATTTTTTAGCTATATCCTTTAGTTTTATTTCATAAATTTTGGTATGTTGTGTTTTCATTTTTATTCATCTTAAAGTATATTTTCTAATGTCCTTTTTCATTTCTTTTTTGACTCATTAATTATTCTGTTTTATCCACATGTTGGGTATCCCTTGTATCACATGCTTGGGACCAGAAGTGTTCTTAGGATTTCAGATTTTAAAATACATCTGACCCTTGAACAATGTGGAGGTTGGGATGTTGACCCCCTCTGTGTAGCCAGAAATTTGTGTATAACTTTTGACTCCCTAAAACTAGTAATAGCTTACTGTTGACTGGAAGCATTATTGATAACATAAACAGTTGATTAACACATGTTCTGTATGTTGTATGTCTTGTATTCGGTATTACTACAATAAAGTAAGCCAGAGAAAAGAAAATGTTATTAAGAAAATTGTAAGAAAGAGAAAGTATTATTGATTGAGTGGAAGTGGATCATCATAAAGGTCTTCATCCTTATCATCTTTATTTGAGTAGGCAGAAGAGAAAAAGGAAGAGGAGGAGTTGGTCTTGGTATCTCAGGGATGGCAGAACTGGAGGAAAATTTGAGTATGATTCACACCCATGTTGTTCAAGGGTCAACTGTATTTGCACTATATACTTAACAGTGAGCATCCCTAATCCAAAATGCTCCAGTGAGCATTCCTTTGAGTCTCATGTTTGTGCTCAGATTATTTTGGGCCAGGCACCATGCATACTCGTGCCCATAATCCTAACACTTTGGAAGGCTGAGACGGGAGGATCGCTTGAGCCCAGGAGCTCTAGACTATCTCTGGCAATATGGTAAACTCTGTCTCTACAAAAAAATTAAAAAAATAGCTTGGTGTGGTGGTGCATACCTGTAGTCCCAGCTACAGCTACTTGGGAGGCTGAGCTGGGAGGATCACTTGAGCCTGGGAGATCGAGGTTGCAGTGCATGCCACTGTTCTACCCTGGGCAACAGAATGAGACCCTCTGTCAAAAAAAAAAAAGTAGATTTTGGAGCATTTTTTAATTTTAGATATTTGGATTTGGGATGATCAATATATACTATATTTTGTTTATCCATTTGACTGTTGATGTACACTTGGGTGATTTTCACCTTCTGGCTATTGTGTATAGTGCTGCTGTGAACATTGGTGTACATTATGTGTTTGAATCCCTGCTTTCTCCTCCTTTTTTTTCTTTCTTTCTTTCTTTTTTTTTGGAGATGGGGTGTTGCTCTGTCATCCAGGCTAGAGTGCAGTGGCATGATTATGGCTCACTACAGCCTCAATCTCCCAGGCTCAGGAGATCCTCCCACCTGAGCCTCCCTAGTCGCTGGGACTACAGATTTGTGCCACCATGCCTGGCTAATTTTTAAATTTTTTTGTAAAGACAAGGTTTCACCATGTTGCCCAGGCTGGTGTAGAACTCCTGGGCTCAAGCGATCCTCCTACCTTGGCCACCTAAAGTGCTGGGATTTGAATTCCTGCTTTCAATCCTTTTGGATATATACCTAGGAGTGTAATTGCTGGTGATATATACATAGGAGTGTAAATATACAATCAAATTCTATATTTTGATTTTTGAAAACTATCAAATCTTGAGTTATAATGGCTGTACCATTTTATATTCCTACCAGCAATGCGTGAGGGTTCCAGTTTCTTGACATCTTTGTCAACACTTATTACTTTATTTTTTTAAAATTGTAGACATCTAGTAGAGGTGCAGTGATACCTCATTTTGGTTTTGACTTGTATTTCCCTAATGACTAAGATGTTGAACATCTTTTCATGTGCTTATTGGCTATTTGTATCTCTTAATTGGAGAAATGTCTATTCAACTCCTCTGCCTATTTTTGAGTTGGGTTTGGGGTGTGTGTGTGTGTGTGTGTGTGTGTGTGTGTGTGTGTGTGTGTTTTCCTTTTTGTTGTTGAGTTGTAGGAGTTCTTATATATTGTGGAACTGGCACTTTCCCCCTCTGTGTTTCTATCTCCCTGCAGTCATTGGGCGGCATCCAGGTAGTGGATTTGGAATGGGAGACTTCTCTGACTCCCCTCGCAGGATGTGCAACAGGGGTGTGGCTTGTCTGTTTAGTTGCTGCTGCTGTTCAAACCTCTTATGGGAGGGGGAGCATGCTGACAGACAGGTGCAGGAGCCCAGGTGGACATGTTACAGTGTGCTCTTTTAGCCTTGCCGTCCATGGACAGCTTAAGTGGTAACCAGCTCAGAGGATCCTCTGCCTTTTTGCAAGGGCAGAGGGCCATTGTGATAGCTTTCTGTATCCCAGGCTCTTGTCCAGCATCCTGGAAGAGTTGGGTTACACATAGACTTGAAGAGTGTGAATGTGTGGTCTTATTGAGTGGTGGAGGTGGCTTTCATCCGGATGGATGGGAGCTGGACATATAGTGGGAAGATGATCTTCCCCTGGAGTTTGGCTGTACAGTGGCCGATTCTTCTCTCTGACCATCCCCAGCCAAATGCATCTCGGTGTTTAGATGCTCCTTCTCTCCTCTTTCTCTGCTGTGCCGTTCTGCCATTTGCTTGTCTCTTCATCTGCTCCTGGAGCCTGGGATTCGGGGTTTTTAGGGGTTCAGGATAGGAGGGCATGGTGGGCCAAAAGGCAACTTTTTGGGCGCGAAAACAAGAATGCCTGTATCTCACTAGGGCCACGGATATCCAGGTTTGAGGGTGGGGCCTTTGCCAGGGAACTGCCCTCTTCTCCCCAGTGTTTCCCTGTCTCCTGTCTGTAGCAAATTCAGGGATCTTGTAACTGTCACAGAAATGCCTAAAGCAAACAGCCTGTGGCAGTGTCAACAGGTGCTAATCCATGTTCTCACACTGCTGCCTGGACCGGCCATGGGGCTTTGGAGGAGGATCTCTTCTGGATCATCTAGAGTAGAACCAGATTCATTCCTAGCTTTACCATATGTGCTCCTGCAGACATGGGCCTGACTTGACCCAGTCACAGCACAGAAGTACCATTGAGGCCAGGTACCCTGCTGCTGTTTCTGTGCTGCTCATGCTGACAGCTTGTTGGACTCTATTTGGCTGACATTTGGAACATCTGTCTTTTTAAGTAGTATTATAATTGCCTGGGATGTAATTTTCTTTTTTTTTTTTTTTTTTTTACTTTTGTCTTGTTGGTGTCTCCTGTTTTAGATTTTTTTTTTTCTGAGCATAAAGAACTTGTACAGGGGAGTGGTTAAGATCATCACTTTTCTGTCTGATCTGCCTGAGTTTGAATCCTAATTCCAATACTTACTAGCTTTTTGGTCTTGGTTTGGTTACTTAACCCTTCTGTGCCTTGTTTTCTTCATATGTGAAATGGGAATGATAATAAATAGTAACCGTATAAGGTTGTTGTAAGGATTAAATGAGTTAACATATGCAAGTACTTAGAAGAAGGCTCCATTACTGTATGGCAGAGACACACGCCACCTTCTTTGAAAGTCAGCACATTTAACAGGCATCAAAGATTTCTTGGAACTAAAATTCCAGGAAAAATAAATGAACAAAAATTTTAAAAATCACATAATGTATGTGCCTGAGTCAGAAGAAGGAACAAAATTTTCTTTTGAACCACCAAACACTGCAGTTGTCGGAATTACTGAGTAGAGAGTATAATATAAGAATGTTGAATATATTTAAGGAAATGAAAGAGTCTGAATGGATTAATCACCTTTGGAGGACACAGGAGACACAATGAAAATCATGCTTAATCAAAGATACTCTTGTAAACTACTTAAGTGGCCAGCACCTGGGTCCTTGTAAGCGTTAACAGGCCAGATGAACTTTTTGTTGCTTTACTTTAGTTAAGGCTTTCCTTTCCCTGGACCAGTGGCGGCCAAGGTTTAGTCTGAAATGTATGGGTGTGAAGTGAGGTGCTGTTGAGGCCAGTGGGGTCCCCATGTTGTATAGTTTAGGACCCCTGAGTATAGGAGTGTGATGAGGGTTATAAAGTTGTACCCTTTGTCTTTTCTGGGAATAACTGACATTTTTACTTATCTATAAAAACTAAATATTTTGTTTTATTTTTCTGTGCCCTCCTTCAGGAGCTATCTTGTTTAACCTTTTTAGAGCTATAAATATGATTTGATTAAAAAATTATAGCTTATAGTCACTCCTAGAATAACTTTAAGTTTTTATTACAGCTTTTTGTCTTACCTACCAATTTTCTAGGCTTTCTTAATCTACTTTGCTAGAAATTCTACTAGAGAAAAATGGTGAGATTTCTATCTTTTCTTTTTGGCCTTATTCATTTTTAGGAGCTCACCCTGAGAAAGCTCAAATCTGTCATTTCTCTCTGGGCAAAATGAGATTTAAATATTTTTTTTTACTTGTACAAACCAAAACAGTATATGTTTTGGCAGTTTGTAAATTGTTGCCTCATTAATGTAAACAAAACAAGTCAAATTAGATATTTGTGTTTGAAGAGATTTATTTGCTCCAGTACAGCTGTATCCTTTATATAGAAAATCTATAGGTTGTTATTTTATGATCTGTGCTTTTTCAGACTATCCCTTTATAGTCTGTCCAAAACATAAAAAAGATGTTTCCTTGGTTGATTCTTACAAAAGCCCCAAACATGTTGTATAAATGTAAATTGGAAGTTTATTACCTACTTGTCTTTCGCTGTGGTTTCCATGTAACAAGGCGCTGTAGATTAAGGTAATGAGAGGCATGACATGGAGCCTTGAGACCTCTACCAGCCTCTGTATTCTTTTTCTCTCTTCCGCTCCACTCAGCAAACAACTGAATTGACAAGTGCTGCCAGCCTAGTTTGGAAATTATAATACTATTCCGTCATTCATTCTGCTCAAAATAATCTCATATAGCAGTGCTCAAGTAAATTAGAAGATAGGTATAGTGGATAATTACTTAAATATTCAATAGACTTTTTGAAGGGACAGTATCGCACAGCAGAGCCAGATTTCTGGTTTCCACGTAAATTTGGATATTTTGCTAGTTTTATGCTCTTGGGTGAATTATTTACCTTTCAGTTTTTCTTCCTGTAAAAATGATGATGATAATACTTACAGGATTATTGTGGAGGCTAAATATATTATAATATTTCAATTAATCTAGGATGTTATCCATTTTAAGACACACCTTTTTAATGGTAACTTTAAGAAAAAAAAAAAGCCTGCCTACTATGAGATTACACTTTCTCATCAAATAAAGAGAGCTTTTGAATCATCATCATCATCATCATCTTTATTTTTTGAGATAGGCTGTCTGTCACCCAGGCTGCAGTACAGTGGCATAATCATGGCTCATCGCAGTCTCAACCTCCCAGGCTCAAGGGATCCTCCAACCTCAACCCCCAGAGTAGCTGGGACTACAGGCACGTGCTGCCAGACCTGGCTAATTAAAGAAAAAAAAAAAAATTGTTTTTGATACAGACAAGATCTTGCTGTGTTACCCAGGCTGGTCTGACACCTCTGGGCTCAAACTATCCCCCTGTCTTGGCTTTCCAAAGTGCTGGGATTACAGTTGTGAGCCACCACGCCCAGCCTTGAATTATCTAGACATAAATTATTATCATAAGTTACTCTTGTACGTACAAAAAAATAAAATATATCAGTGACAGATTGGATTAAGAAAATGTGGCAAATATACACCATGGAATACTATGCAGCCATAAAAAAGGATGAGTTTGTGTCCTTTGTAGGGACATGGATGCAGCTGGAAACCATCATTCTCAGCAAACTATCACAAGAACAGAAAACCAAACACCATATGTTCTCACTCATAGGTGGGAGTTGAACAGTGAGATCACTTGGACACAGGAAGGGGAACATCACACATTGGGGCCTATTGTGGGGAGGGAGAGGGATAGCATTAGGAGATATACCTAATGTAAATGACGAGTTAATGGGTACAGCACACCAACATGACACATGTATACATATGTAACAAACCTGCACGTTGTGCACCTGTACCCTAGAACTTAAAGTATAATAATAAAAAAAAAGTAAAAAATAAATAAATAAATAAATAAAATAAAATATAAACTGAATAAAATTGACCCAAGTTATTTCTGAAACTCAAATTCAGAGACTGAGCTGAGAGTTAACTTTTACTTAAGGTCAACAGGAAATTTCTGATTAATGCTTGATGACTTAGCTGTATACAGACTTGGTCAAAACTTGTCACATCAGCCTTTCATTGCCATGAAATTGCTTTCACCTAATCCAAAGGATTTCACTGTTTTTTCTGCTTTTAGTTGTTCGGCTGTAACCTACTTGTTTTTTAGGCTTCTTTGTTACCACAACATATTACAATGAACTCACTTATATAAAAGTTGAGTTCTAATTGAAATTAAACATATTACAAAACAATGTGATAGTCGTAAAAATAGGAATAGAGAGCAATAAAAACAATAGAAAATGCCAAAGCAGACCTAACCATTTAAAAGATAAAATACACATAGCAAAACAGTAGGAAGAAAACGTGGCCTAATACCGTTTGAACTGAATTTTAAACTGTTTAAATGATATTTAATTATGAAGATTGTATGGTGCGTTAGATACCCTCATTACTGTGTATGAATTAGTAGAACCCTTCTGAAGAGCTAATTTTTTGGTATATTTTAATTTTTTGCTATAACATTGCTATATATGTTTTTAGCTATTGGGCTGCACACTTTTTAAAATTTAAGGATTAGTAAATATTGGCTAACATGTAAGCCTCATGGGTGCAGGACATGTTTGGGTATTTATTTACTGATGTATCCCCAGACATAAGAGCAGTGCCTAGCATATGGTACTCATACATTGAGTGACTCAATTAATATATTCTGTGTTAACCAGAACCTATGAATTCTAATATATCTTTTATTTATATTAACGAAATGCCTTTCCTACAGAATCACGTTAAAATTCCTGACAGCATATATATGGTGAGGGTACTTAGCTTTTTTAAAAAAGCAATACTTTTTAAATGAAATCAGAATGTATCTTTTTATACCTCTACACTTACAAATTAAGAATATTTTTATTGTTTTTGTGGAAATATCTACTCTTGTAAGCACTTTTAACAGTACAGAATAATCCAAAGAGCAATGTAGAGAATTATCTCTACTTCCATCAAGGGATAACAATCATTATTATATTGGTGAACACTATTCCAGATATATCTCTATGTGTGTGTGTTACATAATTTAACAGTGATACCTGTTTTTTCCTTCACTCATTAATGTGTTACAGAGAAATACCATTTTAAAGGCCTCTCATCATTTTTAAGGATGGCTGAATAGTATCTTATCGCATGTGCATATTTTATGGTACTTTTTCAGAATATGGATTTTTGTGGGGGCAGGGATACTATTAAGCACACAGATCCCATCTTTCAAAACAGCTCCAACTGCTGCTTATCCCTAGTATTTATTTTTGAAAAATAATAGTGTACTGTCATGTATTTTTGTTTACATGTTTGGAATGTCTGTTTTGTCCCCTTTTTAACAGGAAAAGATTCTCATTTTAGCCTTTGGTGCAATTCATATATTTAGTGCTATATGTAGAATTTTGTTTTTTAATTAAACACAGTTCCTGGCACTTTGAAATGAGCTTATTAGGTCTATCCTTTTCTTTCCTCTGTGTTTAAAGTCAAGGCTGAATACTTGACTAGGAGTGTTTTGGGAGTGAAAGAAAAACATAGGTAACACAGAGGGCAAGGCAGGGGCTGCTGAAGTTATATCTAGGGATTCCCTTTGGAGTGTGTCTGTGGGACTTGTCATGGAGTGAATCAGCCACCATGCTCAGTGATTATGAGAAGGTGAATTTATGACCTACCTACTGATGATAGAAATTGTTGACAGTGGTCTTTCTGTATAGAGATGACTTAGAAATACTACAACACTGTACTTAAATCATCTTTCAGGTCTTTCTTGGCTGCTGGTTTTCTTTCTTCATATCATCTATTTTTGTTTTCATACCATCTCTATTAAGACAATAATCAGGTGAGACAGAGGAGGAGAAATAAATAGCATAGTGATTGGTTAGGGTTTGTTATGGTGGTAGAGTCACTGCCTCCTTAGGAGGTAATATAGTGCCATAGACTCCAGAGTTAGACAGTCTTGGGTTTGAACCTCAGCTCTGCTTCTTGCTAGCTGGCTGACTTTGGGCAAGTTTTTGAATCTTTCTGAGCTTCAGTTTTCTAAAATACCCACGTCTCAGGAATATGTGAATTACATAAACTATCTACACTGTACTGAATATAGTATATAGCTCACAATATGTGTTAAGAATATGGGTTCTAGAGTCAGACTGTCTGTGCTTAGATCCCAACTCTGCCACCTACTAGTTGTATAACCTTTAACAATTACCCAACCTCTCTACCTTAGTTTCCTCAGCTAATATATGGGATAATAATAGGTTTGCTGTGACAGTTAAAGAAATTAATACACATGTAGGATAACAGTGTCTGACCATAGAAACTATAAATGTTAACACTCAGTAGCTAATAATACATCTCCTTTAATTCTGAAATGGTTCCACATGTGTGTATATAGGATATGAT
The DNA here is from genome assembly GCF_003255815.1 of Theropithecus gelada. Lineage (NCBI taxonomy): Eukaryota > Metazoa > Chordata > Mammalia > Primates > Cercopithecidae > Theropithecus > Theropithecus gelada. Next base: position 65,987,000 of record NC_037681.1, on the reverse strand, counting down.
TTCTACTCTCTCTTGTTCCCCTGTTCTCATGGAATTTGCTGTTCTTGAGCTTGAAACACTGTTAATTTCCAAGTGTCTTAGTCATATTGCTTACTGGTATATTTTCTTATGAAATACAGAAATTCCTTTTAAAATTAAAAAGTGACATCCAGTGATTAAAAGACTGCATAAGAATATTTGATCAAGAATATAATCTGTCATAGCTGTTCATAATCTAAGAGAGACTTGGAGTTTTTGTTTGAAAATGCTTTGAAAATTGTTAGTGCTATTAAATTTGTAAGGTGTAAGGAAGTTGTTAGTAATTTTAAAAGTGGTTTAAGTGAAAATTGGAACACTTTCAGAAGTATTTATTCCAGAGAGACTGGGATGAAAATAGGTGTTTCCTCTGGAAATCCTGACTGAGCCTATTCATTGAGTTCTGTAATGATGGAGCCAGAAGAACTCAGAAAGTTTCAATACCCTCCCCACCTCCCTCATCCCATATGATTCTGGCTGAGAAGGATCCAGAAGTGTGATATACGTTTGTTTTCGTTCTAGCCATATATTATGTAGGCATGTAAGAAAATTATTTTTCTGCCAAATTTTAGTTTAAATGTTAGCTAAATGACTTGTGTTGGAATGCGCTCAGTAGCACTTTAGGAGTTAAACATAGTGGTAAAGCAGTCATTTTCTTCCCTTTTCATAGGTAAGTTGTCACAAATTTTATTTTTCATATTTGATTTTTTTTGAGATTCATACTCATGTACTTGTGAAACTATATTTGCATTATTCAGAACTGGTAGTTATCCTGGATGCTACTTCTTCACAACAAATGGTCCCTGCTTATTTGCTTTGTTACTATTTCACCACTTCGTAGAATGTGATTTCCTGAACTGGAAATGTGTGAAAAATCAGGTTGTAGGAAATAATACTCTTAATTAGTAAGAATTTCAAATGTACTTTTTTTAAGAGATGAATAAAACTAGATTTTAGTAAATTCTTTAATTCAGACTTTTTGTAATCATATCCCATGGGTTTACTGCTACTTATCAAGTATTTTTATACCTATTCTGATTTATTTCTTACTTTAACCCCCTGGTTGTAAGTGTTGTTCACAGTTGATAGGTGAGGAAACTGAACTGAAAACTGATAAACTAATATGGATTAAAGAGTTTGGACTTAAGTCCAAGTCATCTGATTCTAAATCTCACAGTCCTAGCACACCATGCTGCCTTTCTACCTCTCCGTTGTTTTAATATGGTAGCTATTACCAGGAAGTTTGAATTGAGAGAATAAACTTGCCTTTAGCACCCTTTAATTTTACCTTTTATCTTTGGTTGAGGAGACAGTAGCAAAAAAAACCAAAAAACAAAAAACAAAATACTTTTGAACCAAGACCGAATTTATATTCAGATTAATGAATTGTCATCTTTTTTTTCAGCATTAAGGAATTTCCGTAAATTATACATGATCTGTATTTAAGTCAGAATACCCTCAAAGATCTGCTCTGACTCCTCATTGTCTTGAAGGTACCTGAGGACTCAATGATCAAGCCAGCCAGAGTTTGTTCTTTATAGGTCCTAACTCTGCCAAATCGTTTTTATTAAGGTTGTGAAATATAACACCTTTTGAATTTTTCATCTTCTTCAACTTTTATACACTTTAGAATTCAAATTCAGCATGAACAGAATTTGTCTCAGTGCTAGGCTGAAACTAAGTATTTTATTAACTGGTCAGTTTTTTGTTTTGTTTTGTTTCCTTAAGGGAGCATTCTGGAGAAGAGGAACTTTCAGGTTGTAATCTAGTCCTTGTTACATAACTAGACTAGATACCATATATTCTCATTATACGTGGACATTTTTTTTGAGCCTGAAATCTCAGCAGATGGCAAGAAATGGTTAGGGATTACGTTTGGGCTAACACAGTTTCGTATGATAAAGCATGTGGGGAAAGAAGATCTGTCCAGCTGTCTGGCATGCTATCCTATGGATATATTCTTGCCGGAGCCATGGGGTAAAAGTTACAGAAGAATAGTGTTAGGGCCAGGAAGGAAAGAGTTTCAAAGTAGAGTTTGAGGCCATGGGGGTATATAGCTCAGAAGTAGAGCATTTGACAGCAAAGTAGAGCTTGATTTCTTGCTTTTTGATTTTGCTTTCTGTTGCCAGAGGGGCATGTGTTCTGGGGGTAATTTGTGTGTTTACTGTGTGCTTGCTTGGTCCTTCTCAGCATGAGGTTTGTGTCTGTTTCTACTTCCCTTAGTAGGTTAAGGGGGACAGACCTTTCCTTTCTCTAACAGAATTTGGAGGTCCATATTTCCATTACTAACCTAGGAATAATATAGGCATAAAGAAAAATATTCACTTATACAAATTCCAAACATATAATCATAAGTTAAAAGTTCATAAAATAAGGGATAATCAGCACTTTACCAGTGAATCCTTGGCAATGTAAAAATTTCACTGTGTAGTTCCTTTAGCTGGTGAGCTCTTTGTTGCATTTAAAATGGATTTTGACTTATAAAAATTCAGTTTAAGAGCAGATTTTCATGAATCTTCCTACACGTAAAGCATAATCATTGTCTTTGTGTTCAAAGCCCTAGTTGGTTGTCACATGGAAATACTAGAGTTTGATATTTGCCCTTGGTGTAAATGCCTGAATTTGGTGTGCCAGAAAATTGTTATTTTTTGGAATTTAAAAGTATCTCTTCAACAGATAAGTACAATTTAGTATGTTGATAGGATTATCCTTTATAGATTCAGTTTTTCTTTTCATTGGGTAAGTGATGCGTATTCTCACTAAACTAGGCTGAAAGTTTCTAAGTCCAGAATTGTGGTTAGCAATAGGACTCTGAAGTTACAGATGTAGTATTCAAGTCATGCAAATGTATGTAAACTAAGGAAGTATGGTCTATAGGTAGAACACTTGGAGAAATGATAGTCAATTACATGTAAATTTTCTTTCCTTTTCTTTAAGCAGCCTTCAGGTTTAGAAGCTCATGTTAGAGAAATAGTATTTTAACCTAGAAAATCCCTTTGGCAAGACTCTTATCTTGATAAAAGCATGTTGGTCTGCATACCACTTTGCATAAAAGATGTGTATTGCATTAACTGTGGAGAAGAGAAGATTCCAGTGTATTTCAGCCTCTTTGCAGGATAAAGCAAAGCAAAGCAAATAGCCATGCTGTGTGTCTCAAAGGGCTCTTGTGTGAGTATTTCAACTTGAAAGGAGATTAGCATTGGAAGTCTGTGATCATGTCAAACATTTGTAATTGAAGGTGGCTGTTGAAAATAATTCTTTACGTAACTGGATTTTGGCAGTCTTGATGAGGTAAGTAGAATCAATAGGAAATGATCTGTTTGTCATTGCTTAGCCACAATGCCAAGATGCTTAGTATCTGGGAATGGAGACTTTAAAAAGCGTCAACACTGGAAAGTATTTGATAATTCAAGTCTAAGAGGCTCTTTATGAAAAGTGCAGAAGGAATATATGCATGTGAATATATACCATTAAATTTTTGCTGATAACATTGTTTCTCACTACAGTTAAAATTGAAACTTTGATCACTCTAGTAGCCACAGGACATTTAATGATTTTTGCCAAACCGTAAACTTAGGCAACTTAAGTACATGCCTCATGTAAACAGTCTTATATGTGAGCATGTTTTTCCTGTTACTTGTATTTTTATTCCTTGACATAAAGTTTTAGAACTTTTTGGGGGAAGTTCATGAACACTCATACTTCTTTCTGGTAGATGAACATTACTCTTACTTCTGTGGATAAATTATAAATGTACTATAAAAATTCATCTGGAGTGGCAAGTGAAAAAGATACAGTATGATTGGCTGCCAAGAATGTCTTATTATATCTGTATATTTATGCTGCTAATGAATGGATACTTCTAACAAGTCAGTTTCTGAAAGATATGCAGCTTTGGGGAAACAACAAAGTGAACAGGAAATGTTTTTCTTAGAGGATTTTATTTGCTCATCCAAAGCAATAGAAAAATGTTAAATGATTGGTGGTAGGTTTTATTTTCCTGGAGCACCTTGTACAGCCTGCAATTCAATCGGTTTTTGTGCTAAGGGATGGGTGCGCTGACCTTGTCAAAAGAGTTAGCAGAGATTTCGTTTGACTTTGGTTTGTTAGTTCACAATACTCATGGATATCTGGATCTCTAACCTTGGCTTTTTATAACTATAATCCTAGGCAGTCATTCACTATGAATACACTTGTGTTTCTCTTTTTTCTTTGTATTTGTTCATTTGAAAAGTCTTTCAAAAAGGAATTGCAGCCTGCATGTGATTATAGCTATCAGTAGCACTTAAACTAACTGCTGAGATGAAACTTTTCTTTTTGGAACCTGCTAATTTCACATATCAATAGAAAAAATTTCTTGTACTGTTAAAAGGCCCGACTTTACTAATTGGTAGCTACTCTTTGGATTGAGCTAGAATCCTTAGGGACAGAATTTGATAGAATAATTTTTGACATTTTAATTTGACAAGAAACAATTCAGGAAAACGGTTTTAGTCTTGGGCCTGAAGTGGCGTCTTCCCTTGCTGTTTGTGATACTTAGTGCAGGGAATGCCTTTGAAGCAGCACTTTATAAACCCTGTGATCCATTTAATGTGATAGTTCAAGCTGCTTGGCTGGTTTTTTCATAGGAGCCTCACCTAAAATAGTCTAACACAGTGGAAAGACTTTTCTATATTTTAAAGGGTAATGCAATAAATTCTAATCTTTGTGACAAAAGCATAACTTTCCAGAAGGACAATAAATTTAGGTATAAAATGTGTGAATTTTATGCTCCTTTATCCTTTAATTGTATTATAGTCTACATCTGTCTAACTCAAAAAGTACTCTTTGTTTTAAAAATATCCCTTCCCACACTTGAATAGTAGAATAAGACTAATTTTAATTACAGGTTCTTTGTGTGTTTGTGTGTATATCTGTATGTAATGGAAAACTTACATTTTAAAATAATGAAGTTAAAGCTTTAAACAAGTAGAGTGTATATACACATAAGCATGCATGCTAATTTATTTCTGAAAAATTATCTTAGAAATCTGTGTTTCTCTAAGTATTTGGGGGAATATTTAAATAACCAAACTAGAAATGAAATAGGTGTTTGAAAAAATATCTAGCTGGGCATGGTGGCTCACATCTGTAATCCCAACATTTTGGAAGGCTGAGGTGAGAAGATCGCTTGAGCTCGGGAGTTTGAGACCAGCCTAGGCAACATAGTGAGACCTTGTCTCTACTGAAAATTTAAAAATTCGATGGACATGGTGGCACACGCCTGTAATCCCAGCTACTTAGGAGGCTGAGATGGGCGGATCACTTGAGCCCAAGAATACAAGGCTGTAGTGAGCTGAGATTGCGCCACTGCACTCCAGCCTGGGCAACACAGTGAGACCCTGTCTTAAAAAAGAAAAAGGAAAATGAAAAATATCTGGAGACAAACCTGGTTTCTAAGCCTGTGGAGTAGATTGGAAGAAAGGGAAAATGTGACCTTTAGTTTCTTCTTTGCGTGTGTGTGTGTGTGTGTGTGTGTGTGTGTGTGTGTGTGTTTTAATTGAGACGGAGTTTTGCTGTGTTGCCCAGGCTGGAGTGCAGTGGCGCCATCTCGGCTCACTGCAAGCTCCGCCTCCCGGGTTCATGCCATTCTCCTGCCTCAGCCTCCCGCATAGCTGGGACTACAGGCACCCGCCACCATGCCCGGCTAATTTTTTGTATTTTTAGTAGAGATGGGGTTTCACTGTGTTAGCCAGGATGGTCTTGATCTCCTGACCTCGTGATCTGCCCACCTCGGCCTCCCAAAGTGCTGGGATTACAGGCGTGAGCCACAGTGCCCGGCCATGTATGTGTGTTTCTAATACGTATAATTTTGTTCTTTACTAGATAAGGTTAGAAGTTGATACTCTCAAATTTGCTGATAATAGTGACTTATTCCAGGTGAGGAAAATGCATTGATTTTATTACCAATATATCAATCGGAGATTAGGGTGGGTAGATGATTTGGAGAAGTAGGTTGCTTGGTATCAACTGGTTACATTCTGTTGCTTCAGAACAAGCCATTATTAGTTGGTATCCTAAGTATTTTAGTGAAAGAAAAATTTTTAATGGATTTGGTGGTCATGTAAGTTTGTGTGCTAGCATGTGTTCTCTCTCTGTGCACCTCCCTGCCCCCACCTCCCCACTCACCGTGCCCTGCAAACATTTTTCTGTCTGCTTTTCTTCTTTCTCTTCCTTTTTTCTTTTCTCTCATTTAAACGTAGGGAAAATGGCATTTTTCATGCCATTGTGTAAGAATGACTGTGACTATAAATAATTCGTTTCATGAAGACTTATGACTTTAATCATTTTTACATTTATTTTAGTAAAAATCATTTATTACGTTTAGCAATTCACTGGGTAAAATTGTTCATAAAGAAGAAATATCACTGTTCTATTTTCCTCTAAGGAAAAGAAAGTTCTAAGAATAAAAAAGTCAAAATTAAGTCAACATAGCATATCACACATTGGGTTTGTATTCTAACATACTTTTGATTTTGTTTTTTTAACTTTTACCTGAAAATAATGTTGGAATATGACTCCATGTATGTGATATACTACAATAATATTAGAGATACTAATTTCACTTGTAGTTGTCCTAATTTTGAGTTAGAAAACTTAACAGGAAAAATTCACTAGAGTCCTGTCATATAAAAGACTCTATTTTTAGGACAACATCACGTCCTTTAAAATTTATTTTGGAATGGAGACTTTATACTTAAAATAAAGTAAGAGGAAATAAAATAATTTTAAAAGTTTCTTCAGCCATTGTGTATAGTTTCTGTGAGAGGTAATTTCCAGCATTGGAAAATCAGGAAGTCTGTAGTTTAAATTCTTCAGGATGAGATTATATTGCCAATTTTCTTTACACATGGTGTTCAGTGTGTATTAAGTGACGGCTATGACTTTTCCTTTCCTCGTTTACCTTTGGGAATTTGAGGAACACAGCTTTAGCTTTCTTCTAATTTGTGTTATTTTTATATTTAAAATCAGTTTTCAAGACTAGATGCATTTATAGTGTGACTGAATAGCTGAACAACCTTCTAAATTTGTTTAGCATATTGTGTTTTAAAAATTATGTGTAAATATCTATTGGTCAAGCTTTAAGAACTTGGGGCAGGGAACAGTAAGAAGGGATGGGAGAAATGTCATTCCTTTTAGGTAAGATTAGACCAGGTTATGTTTGTTTATTTATTTATTTATTTATTTATTTGTCTTGGTTCTTTTTTTCTACCACTTAGGATTTCATCTGAGCATTGAGAATTGTTAAGATAAAATGTATTTGCCAAAAATTAGACCCAACAATTAAGTGTTAAAATTGCCAGGGATATCAAAAGAAATTTTAGATGATTTTCATGGCTTCAGGGAGAATTGACTGAATATGGATTATTATTATTATTTGAGATGGAGTTTTGCTCTTGTTATCCAGGTTGGAGTGAAGTAGCACAATCTCAGCTTGCTGTAACCTCCACCTCTCGGGTTCAAGCAATTCTCCTGCCTCAGCCTCTTGAGAGGCTGGGATTATAGGGGCCTGCCACCACGCCGGGCTAATATTTTGTATTTTTAGTAGAAACGGGGTTTCATCATGTTGGCCAGGCTGGTCTCGAACTCCTGACCTCAGGTGATCCACACCCTCCTTAGCCTCCCACAGTGCAGGGATTACAGGTGTGAGCCACTGCACCTAGCCTAATATGGATTATTTGTAAGTTTCAGAAAATGGTCTGTGATTTTAATAAGCATAGTGTTTTGTGATTTGTAAAAGAGGTTGAAACGTGTGTCGTTAGCCAAGTGACATTTAAGTGCCTTGGTTTGTCTGCTTGCTTTTCTGTGGATTGGAAAAAACTGACCACTGTTAATATGATTGTACAGTGACACTGGAAATTATGAGATATGTGTCTGGTTAGTCCTGCTTGTATTTCAGTCGAGATACATACCAAGTCTGATAATGCAGAGCTTTTCCATTTCATGTGTCAGTTTACCATTTTCATGATCTTAAGCAATAAACATTTCTCGACAACAGCATCAGACCTCTTTTTTACCAACACTCGTTCTTTACTATATGCCAAACATGAACACAAATCGGTTTTTATCCATATTAATGAAAAACAAAACCCTCTATTTCAGTCTATAAAACAGATATGTGAGATGCTAGAAAGTCGGGAATCAATTAAGTCAGCCAAGTGTGTAGGAAAAAAGACAGCAGACATAGAAATCATATCAAAATGACTTGTTTTAAAGAACTGGAAACCTGCAGACTAAATGGTGAATAAGAAATTAATTTAGAAAACACTTTTTATTTAATATGCACTTTATTTAATTTGCATTTGATTTTTAGACTGTAGAACATATATGTGAGAATACTCTTAGTCTTCATATGACTATGGGTCTGTTATTAATAGGTGTTTTTATCCTTTTCATGCTGTATATTTTAATTGGCCTTAGAAGAAGATCTGAAAATATGAAGATGAGAAATTAATTGAGCATAGAATTTAAGAATAGTACTTGCTACCTGATGACAAGGCAAGATAATGTAGGCTCCCCTGGGCTGTTTTAGTGTGAAATAGGCACAAGTGTATGGCAAATAAATAAATGTCAGTGGGGAATAAAAAATTTCATTAGGGAGTAAAAAATATTATAGAGGAAACCTCAACTTCTCTGTGAGAGAATTAGAAGATCATACCTGTTCTGGATACTTCCAAAGGCCTTTCTGTTGGCATTGTTTTACGTTAAAGTATTACTAAGTTAAATACAAGTGAAGTCCTGGCTCCTGCTTGTGCTTTATCTTGTGCCATAAGAGAGGAACTGAAGTGGCTTTGAAGTATGAATCTTTGGCCCAGTGATCCCTGTGTGTGTTCCATTAGAGAATGAAAACCTAGCCAGGCTCAGTGGCTCAAGCCTGTAATCCCAGCACTTTGAGAGGCCCAGACGGGCAGATCACGAGGTGAGGAGATCGAGACCATCCTGGCTAACACAGTGAAATCCCATCTCTACTAAAAAAATACAAAAAACTAGCCGGGCGTGGTGGCGGGCGCCTGTAGTCCCAGCTACTCTGGAGGCTGAGGCAGGAGAATGGCGTAAACCCGGGAGGCGGAGCTTGCAGTGAGCTGAGATCTGGCCACTGCACTGCACCCTGGGCGACAGAGCCAGACTCCGTCTCAAAAAAAAAAAAAAAAAAAAAGAAAACCTAAATGAGGACAAATTTGCTTTTTCCATGGATGGATTGTATTATTAATCATGTACTGCTCATCTGAGTGAATCCTAGTTTGTTTGATTTCTGATGTATCTAACCAGATGGCTTGACAGTAAATGATCCTCCCTATGTTTCTCCAGCATCTCCTGCTTTGAGTATTCCTTAAACATTATTATCCTTTCTTAGACTCAGGTCTGAGTAGCAACAAAATATACTATCATGCTAATTATGTTAACCTCTGGGAACAAAAATGGTAATTGACTGATATTCACAAACAACTTTTAAAAGCCTCCAAAGCTTTCTTATTATTGGTAAAACCAGTGAAAAGATGACTGGAAGGAGAGGATTAGGCAGAGGATATAAGTCTTGGTTTTAGATTATTTTGGTCTGATTATTTAACTCTTCAGGTCTCTCTTACTCCAAATATGAGGAGCTTACTTATGCTCCTGACTTCCTGATAAAGCTGTAAATATTAAAATGGGTTTGAGTTAGTAGATCTTGAAACACTTCAGGAAGCTCTTAAGTATTGTGCAAATGCAGGAGATTCATCTTATTTACCTTAGAATAACTGAAAAGGACCTTGAGAAAATTATACTAATTTGTAGATTAAACAAAGAATTTGGTGGCCATTTTCTTCTCTGTCGTTTGATCCAATTATACGCACGGGATGTGGACAGGTGCCATTGTGCTCAGCTATTTTCCCTTATGTGAGAGCCTTGAGTTGAATGTTTCTCTGGGCAGCTAATCCTTGGCACCACAGCTTTGTTCTGATAGTGGCATCTAGCACTAGATTGATTTAACTGAGTCTGAGGTTTGCTCTTTTCGAAATGTGCTCTCTAGGCGGCTTTTTTGTGGCTCTGACATGACCACATGCTGCTGCTGCTTTTTCTGCCTTCTAGCACCACATGTGAGGCTAAGACATTCTGACACCTGCCATTTGGAACCTTTACTTGCTGAAAAATGTCAAGATTTTCAGACAAGATGAAGATGAAGACAGATATAACTGATTTTTTCCTTTCTCAGGAATAGGCTGAGGGCATTTGTTCATAGATGGATGAATTGCTGAAGTGGTACAGTTCAGTTATTTTTGAGAGTGCACCACAGGTTTTGTGTAGAAGGTTCAGTTGTGTTTATGTGTCCTTATTCTCCTTTGCACCTATTTGGTGTGATACTAACTTGTTCTTTGTAGAAGTAAAGGTTTTAGTGATTATTTTCTGGACTTCACTAGATAATAATGAGGGTTGGCGGGGTGTTCCCATCCTTACTCCTCATTTTTATTAAAAACTTCACTAGGAAATTGCAGATTTTTGATGATGAGCTTCTGTTATGATCATATGTCATACACATGTGCACACTGATGACCATCAAATCTAAAACTGCCAGGCATAAGACTTCCTGTTTAAGGTCCTTGCTGCTTCCTCTTCCCTTTTCCCTCTTGAGCCATCTAAATGTTCTGAGTCTAGGTGATTGATTAGTAATGAAAGACAGGAGAAGTGTTTACTTGATAAGTGATAAGTTTTTTCCTTCTAGTAATTAATAGCTGCCTGTTTAAGGAAGGAAATTGAACTCTGGTAAAAAAGGAAGGCGTAAAAAAGTATTATTTTGCATATTATTACCTTTTAATATTATGGTTAAATTATAATTGGCTGTATGCTATTGAGTAAACTATTTCCTCTATTTCTAATATGTTAATCTTTGTCTTGAATCTCAAGTCTGATTACATCACAGAGATGGTGATAGTCTAATTTGGTGTAATTTGGAAAAGAAATTCCAATGACTCTAATCTTTTTGAATTGCAAAAAAACATAAAAAGATTGGATGAAAAAAATGCCCTAAAAGTCATTTTTTGGGAACCAGACCATGTTGAAAGATTGTGGGTCAGATGTGAAGCTACATCCTCTGGCATCACTTTGGAAAGCTTTTTCTCAAGTGGCTTTAAGTGGCACATGGAAAAGGGAGAATGAAGATGGGCCAACAGGCTTGTTCCTTATAGTGTAATTTGTGAAGACTAGTAGATAATTTGTGAAGACTAGTAGATATGTAAAATCCATCTTGAGCAATTAGAAGGCAATAAGGACTAATGACTTTTATGTTATCAATAAAATCCATGAATTGGAACATAAATATTTGAAAATATTTTATAGTAGAAGCTTAGTAGCTCTTCAGTAAAGAAAGCTTCTTGCTTAGGCTAGCTACACTGACTTGAATTATATAAAGAAGGATTCTTCTTGCAAATTTAAACTGTCTTTATCTTTTAACTGGATTCTTCTTATTAGAACAGTTTTTCCATAGAATTACAGAATATATGTCTTAGGTTATAGAAATAGCATTCATATAAGCCTTCTCCTCTTTGGATTTACTTTTTGGAAGTGGATAATCACTAAGGAAAAACTATGCATTATTTTGGGTTTCACCTTGGAAATGAACAACCTTAATAATACTTTGACCTGAAAATGTTTTACATTTGTTGAAGTATGTTTCATACTGTTGCTAATTGTGGTATAAGACAAGATTTGAACTTTAGCTGCCATCTTTGGTTCCTCTTAACTTGAAGTACAAAAGATTTTCAACAAAGAAAGGGCTGAATTGGAATGTGAATTATTTTAAATGGCTCTAAAATGAAAATGACTAATAAAATTAGACAAAAATGCCAAGATAAATCAAATGTATTTTTAAGACGATATGCTTGTTCTCTGTAATCTTTACCACAGTGCACCATTTATCTTTCTTATTAATTTGTAAAGTAGACATATTTCTTATATTTTTCATAAGTAGGATGTCAAAAGCCATAGGACTGACCAATGATTCTGAAAACACTGGCACAGCAATCCATATTCTTTAGTATGAACACTCCATCCAGTCTTCCTAGGGGATAGCTCAGGCCCATCTGAAGCTGAAATAAATGAAAATAGATTTATTTATTCCATAATATATTAAAGTCAGTTGCAAGTTTTCTTTTCTTTATAAAAAGGGCTAATATGTTTAGGATGCCAGTTATGATAGGCTTTGCTAAAACAAAACAGAAAAGTTGAAGCTACAAGAGATATTTATGTATTGTACAGATGGAAAACTCTTAAGCTTTCACATTTTTCAAGGGCTTGGTATTTCTTTTGAGTTTTTGAGGCTTTAGAACAGTGATTCTAGTGATTCTCAGAGTGTGGTCCTAGACTTCATCAAAATTAAAAACTTTTGCTGGGTACAGTGGCTTATGCCTATAATCTCAGCACTTTGGGAGGCCAAGGCAAGAATATTGCTTGAGCTCAGGAGTTTGGGGCTGCAGTGAGCCGTGATCATGCCACTGTACTCCAGCATGGGTGACAGAGTGATATCTTGTCTAAAAATATTTTAAATTAAAAATTAAAATTTTTTTTTAAATTAAAAAGTTTTGTGTTTCAAGTGAGATTCATCCCAAGTATGCAAGGATGGTTCAATGTGTGCAAGTCAGTGAATGTGATACATCACATCAACAGAATCAAGGACAAAAACCTATATGATCATTTCAGTAGATGCTAAAAAAGCATTCAGTAAAATCCAATGTACCTTCATGATGAAAACTCTCAACAAATTGGGTAGAGAAGGAACATACCTCAACATGATAAAGTCCATATATGACAAACCCACAGCTAATATACTGAATGGGGAAAAACTGAAAGCCTTTCTACTAAGATCCAGAACAAGATAAGTATGCCCACTTTCCCACTTCTATTCAACATAGACCTAGCCAGAGCAATTAGGCAAGAGAAAGATATAAAGAGCATCCAGATTAGAAAGGAAGAAGTCATGTTATCCTTGTTTGCAGACAACATGATCTTTTATTTTAAAAACCTAAAGACTCCACCAAAAAACTTTTAGAAGTGATAAATGAATTCAGTAAAGTTGCGAATACAAAATCAACATATGAAAATCAGTATTGTTGGCCAGCTGTGGTGGCTTACGCCTGTAATCCCAGCACTTTGGGAGGTCAAAGCGGGTGGATTGCTTGAGCTCGTGATTTCGAGACCAGCCTAGGTAACATGGTGAAACCCAGTCTCTACAAAAAAATTAGCTGGGCATGATGGCATGTGCTTATAGTCCCAGCTACTTGGGAGGCTGAGGTGGCAGGATGGCTTGAGCGTGGGAGGTGGAGGTTGTAGTGAGCCGTGGTTGTGCCACTGCACTCCAGCCTGGGCGACAGAGCCAGACCTTGTCTTTAAAAAAGAAAAAATAAATAAATCAATATTGTTTATATATACTAGCAGCAATCTGGAAAATAAATCAAGAAAGCAGTCTCATTTATAATAGCTACACACACACACACACACACCACACACCACACACCACACACACAGAATAACCAAACACACACACACACACACACACACACACACACACACACACACACAGAGAGAGAGAGACACACAGAATAAAATTAACCAAAGAAGTGAAAGATTTCTCCGAGGAAAACTATAAAATACTGGTGAAAGAAATTAAAGAGGACAGAAAGTTGGAATAATATTCCATGCTCATAGGTTGGGAGGATTAATATTGTTAAAATATCTTTACTACCCAAGGTGACCTACAGATTCAATGCAATACCTATCAAAATACCAGTGACATTCTTCATAGAAGTAGAAAAAAAAATACTAAAAATTCAAATGAAACAACAAAAGACCCCAAATAGCTAATGCAACCCTGAGCGAAACAAAGCTGGAGGCATCACACTACCTGATTTCAAAGTATGCTACAAAGCTATTATAACCAAAACAGCATGATACTAGCATAAAAACAGACACATAGACCAATGGAACAGAAGAGAGAACCCAGAAATAGATCTGTACACGTGGAACCAACTCATTTTGACAGTGGTGCCAAGAACACACATTGGGGAAAGAACAGCCTCTTTAATAAATGATGCTGGGAAAACTGGATATCCATGTGCAGAAGAATGGAACTAGATCCCAATTTTTTACCATATATAAAAATTAACTAAAAATGGATTAAAGACTTAAATGTAAGACCTGAAACTATAAAACTGCTGAAAGAAAACAATGGGGGAAATGCTGCAGAACAGTGGTCTGGGCAAAGATTTTTGGGGTAAGGCCTCAAAAGCACAGACAAAGCAAAAATAGATAAATGGGATTACGTCAAGCTAAAGAGCTTCTGCACAACAAAGGAAACAATCAAGAAAATGAAGAAATAGCCTACTGAATGGGAGAAATTATTTGCAAACTATCACAAAGGGATTAATAACTAGAACATATAAGGAAGTGAAACAACTCAATAGCAAAAGAAAACCCACGAATACTGTGATTAAGAAATAGTTAAAAGACCTGTACAAACATTTCTCAAAAGAAGACATACAAATAACCACTAGATATATTAAAGAAATGCTAAGCATCACTAATCATCAAAGGAATGAAAATCAAAACCACAATGAGATGTCATTTCACCACAGTTAGAATAACTGTTATCAAAAAGGTAAAAAATAAATGCTGGAGAGGATGTGGAGACATGGGAACACTCATACACTGTTGGTGGGAAGGTAAAGTAGTATAGCCATTGTGGAAAACTCTATACAGGTTCTCTAAAAAAAAACTAAAAATAGAACTGCCATATAAATCAGCAATCCCACTGCTGAGTATATATCCAAAAGAAAGGAACTCAGTATGTTGAAGAGATACCGTACTCCCGTGTTTATTGCAACACTATTCACATTAGCCAAGATATGGAATCAGTCTAAGTATCTGTCAACTGATGAATGGATAAAGAAAATGTGGTATGTATACACAATGGGATATTATTCAACCATAAAAGAGAATGAAACCCTGTCATTTGCAGCAACATGGATGGAACTGGAGGCCATTATGCTAACTGAAATAAGCCAGACACGGAAAGACAGGTATTGCATGTTCTCGCTCGTATGTGGGAGACAAAAATGTTGACCTCATGGAGATAGAGATTAGAATGGTAGTCACCAGAGCTGGGGGCATGAAGAAGTTATATAGAAGGAATAAGTTCTAGTATTCAGTAGTACAGTGGGGAAATTATAATTAACAGTAATTTATTATATATTTTTAAATAGAATAGAATTGTAATGTTCTCAACACGAAGAAAAATAGATGTTTGATGTGACAGATATCCCACTTATACCCGATTTGATCATTACACATTATATACAGGTATCTAATTACCACATGTACCCCCAAAAATACCCCAAGGATATGAACAGTTATATATCAAGTAATTTTCAAAAATCAAAATGAGCACACACACAGAAAACCATTAAGAGAATGACAAGATAAACCGAAATTGGGAGAAAATAATTGCAAATATTGTATCTGATAAAAGACTTGTAGTTAGAATACATAAAGAACACTTATGACTCACTAGTAAGGAGACAAACCGATTAAAAATGGGCAGAATAGATATTTCACTAAAGAATATTAGAAAAGGCCAATAAGCACATTGAGTAAATGATTTGCATCATTAATGATTAAAGAAATATAAGTAAAATTATAAGTAGATACCACTTCAAAACCACTAAAATAGCTATACTAAAAAGACAGACAAATAACAAGTATTGTCAAGGATATGAACAAACTGGAGCCTTCTTTCATTGTACCTAGGCAGTTTTCTTTTTTGAGATGGAATCTCACTCTGTCACCCAGACTGGAGTGCAGTGGTGCGATCTCAAGCGATTCTCCCGCCTCAGCCTCCTGAGTAGCTGGGATTAAGGTGTGTGTCACCATGCCCGGCTGATTTTTGTATTTTTAGTAGAGATGGGGTTTCACCATGTTGGTCAGGCTGGTCTTGAACTCCTGACCTCGTGATCTGCCCACCTCAGCCTCCCAAAGTGCTGGGATTACAGGCATGAGCTATCACACCTGGCTGGCAGTTTCTTAAGAAAAAGAAAAAAATTAATATGATATTGAATTTTAGTCATGGTTGTACAACATTTATTAAAAGTCATTGAATTATATATACTTAACATGGGTGAATTTTATGTAATGTAAATTATACCTCAACAAACCTTAAAAAGAGTAGTCCCAGGACCAGAAGTATCTAATTCACCAGTGAACTTCTTTTTTTTTTTTTTTGAGAGGGAGTCTCACTCTGTCACCCAGGCCGGAGTGCAGTGGCCGGATCTCAGCTCACTGCAAGCTCCGCCTCCCGGGTTTACGCCATTCTCCTGCCTCAGCCTCCCGAGTAGCTGGGACTACAGGCGCCCGCCACCTTGCCCGGCTAGTTTTTTTTGTATTTTTTTTAGTAGAGATGGGGTTTCACCGTGTTAGCCAGGATGGTCTCGATCTCCTGACCTCGTGATCCGCCCGTCTCGGCCTCCCAAAGTGCTGGGATTACAGGCTTGAGCCACCGCGCCCGGCCCAGTGAACTTCTTAGAAATGCAAATTCTCAGCCACAGTGAAGTAGAAACTGGGGGGGTGCAGCCCAGCAGTCTGTATCAAACCCTCCAGCTAATTCTGATGTAGGCTCCAGTTTGAGAATTACTGCTCTAGATTCAAGGAAAGTTAAGTGGAAGTATGGGTTGTTTTTGGTACCATTTATGTACATTCAGTCTACCCTGTTCCTGTAACTGCAGGAAAGGTTTGAATTAAGGACTATTTTAGTAGAGTTAAAGGAAATTATAGGGCAATGAGAGTAAAAATAAACTGGCCTTTCATGTTCTTGATATGTCCCTGTGAGAAGCTTTATGATTGTGATGTTTGTGTACCATATGTTGGTAAATTCCTGTGTTCTTTTAGGCTTGCTGTTAGTTAATGAACATAGCATAAACAGGTTCATTTGCCATAACGACAGTAGAAATTTAGATCCCTGAAAGGAATTATGTCTCCTAAATATTTACACAGTGTAATATAGCAGAGTCAGAAATGTGCAGTGATCCCAAAAAAGTAAAGATCTGACTATAGATAAAGAAGTAAATGGAGCAGCCGGCTGAACTGAGCAACTCATTCTTTCCCTCATCTGTTCAGTGTACTTTAAAAACCGTGATTAGAAAAGAGGCTGATCTGTACATAGCATGTGTTTTCAGAATTTTTTTTTTTTCAGCATTAGCTGGGTGGCCAACAGAAATTTTAAAAGTTGAGGCTGCTCCAGAATAGAGCTTCAAGATCCAAACTGGAGGTGAGTATGTTAGATGAAGTTTGTAGATAGGGTCTCCTTTGACTGGATAGTGGTGACTCCTGCTGAGGTATAAGTACAGAGGGAAGTAGAGTTCATGGGGAGAGGGATAAACAAATGTAAGAGAAGGGAGAAAGGGAGAAGTGAGGAATGGCGTCATGAATGTATGTCATTTGTTAGCGGAGTTGCTGAGATGTTAACAGTACAGTATAGAAACATATTAGTGAATATAGCAGAAACCATTGTTATTTCCAAAACTATATTCAACTATAGGTAGAAAAGAACTGGGCTGTTTGTTGCTGGCAAAGTATATCTCTGCTTCTGTCTTTCTCTTTTTAATTATTATTTACTTCTTACTGTTCTTTCCTTTTGCTTTTTTTTTCTGTTTGTTTATTTGGGATTTTCTTTTTTGTTGTCATTCTTAACGCTTTTAATAGTATTATTGGGAAAATATAGCAAAATATTAGAATATTCTCAAAGTTGGCTAATTCTCTCTTATGTTATTAGATAATGATGGAGTAGAATAATTTGCAATATATTTTATTCTAAAAAATCTATTCCATAGCAATCTGAACTTCTCATATTTATTACTGGACAAACTCCCACAGATGCATTTAAGCTAAAAATAAAAAAACAAGACATAGGAGCAGTAGAAGAGTAAATAAAGCAAACTTTTCTCTTCGTTAAGAAAACTTCAGAATTCTCTGTGCAACTTGTATCTGAATGAAGTTGCACTTGAAAAGTATAAACAAATGCAGATAATCTGGTATTATATGAGTAAATACAAATTTGAGTACATAAGAAATTGATAATTTTGGAGTTAACTGCAAGAATCAGGAGAAGCAACTTTTGGGTGTTTTGGGGGGATGGCAGTTGGGTTGACGTACTATGTTTTTTAAGTCAATACATTTCAAAATGTTGACCAAAGAACATTTTAATTATAAAATTAGAACAGTATTTATTCCCTGCCCCCTTAGGTTTTGTATCTTGTTAGCGGTGAACCTGAAATGTTTATAGTACTGTTGCAAATAATGGTTTCTTCCACAGTTATTGTTCCTTCCTCTCTGTGAGCCTGCTTTTCCTGTCCCAGAGTCAACAAGGCCCTTGCCTCTTGCCTAGTCTAATGCCACTTATGCAGCAGGTCTTGTAGTTGGTCCTGTGGCAGGTTTTTTCTTCAGTTCCCTTAGTGGTGCCATGCAGTACTTATAACAGCTTTATGTTGTTATCAGATACAGGTGGAGAAAAAAGATAAAAGGGATTTTGAAAAAGAACAGCAGAATGCGGGGAAGGAGGGAAGAGAGATAGTGAGATGCTTACTGTGGAAGGTAATGGGAAACGACAATTTCTGCTCATGCCATTCTTTGTCGAAATTTCTTCTGCCTCAGTAGAGGGACTTAATCTACAAATAGGAGACAAACTTTCCATCTTCTTTGTCCTTCAGTTTGTTGATTTGCTTTTCCCTATGATGACATTTGAAGGTACCATTGAGTTTGTCATCTCTGTGAAGTTTGGAATCCCAAAGTCCAAATTAAAGCTCTGCTTTTTAGTTGGTAATTCGGATCTGTCCATTTTAGGTTTTTTTGTGGTTGTAAAGTGTTCTTTTCATCATTGTGGTATGGGGCACCAAAAGAGAAGTAGCCAAGAGAATTCTGTTCTTTTGAAAGATTGCTCTGTAGCTAAGATAGGATAGGATGTCCATCTGGGAGTATACTTAGATCCTCTGGTTGTTAGACTTTTTGTATTCTCCCAGGCTTGGTATGGATCCTTTGTGTGATAACTGTACCACTGCTAGAGTTGGTCTCTGTGGAAAATGATCATCTTTTTTGAAACATAACAAACTTAGCAAAACAAAAACAAAACACTGGTAATTGAAGAATTGCTTCTAACTTGTCCTCCACCAGATGGTGCTAGTGTTACGTATCCAAAGGTAAACTCCTTTGGTATTGAAATAAGGAGGTTGTGTGTTTTCTTTCTCTTTTTCTGCCTCACCATATTTTGCCCTTAGTATTTTTTCATACATACTACTTTCCTGGCATACTGCTGTGTCACCTCACATCTTTTATATTGTAGATAGTGAGCTGATTATGCCTTAGTGATCATGAAGGATAACTTGGGAGGCCAAGTAAAATTCAAGAGGGCAAGGACCAAGTGAAATTTTAGGATGTATAATATGTATTTTCTTATAAGATTTTTTTTTTTTTATCATTCATTTGCTTCTTATATGGCCTGTGTGTAAAAGTTGAGAACTTACTCTTGCAGAACTTTTCTGCTTAGCTATCTTTCTTTTATATTATCATAATGATATCATAAAATGTCATTGCTTGAGATCTACAAATGATAGTGTTTACCCAGATTTAAGTTCACAATAACTTTAATAACTTTAAAAGAAAGTTTGGTAGATTAAAAAAAAAAGTTGGCCATTATCTGATATGATTCCTTGTCCAATTAATAATTGTTCTTACATTTTAAACCTTTTCTGATTACATATGAGTATTACATGGTTATTGCAGAAAAAGAAACAAGAATACAATTAAAGTAATAATACATGTTTAAATACTATTAACATATTACATAAGCCTTCTGTTTTTTTCTTTTACCCAGTTTTAACTTAATAATTTATCATAAATATTTTACATAAGATAAAAATGTTTTATAATAATAATTTCTAATGGCAGTGTAATTAAATGAACCCTTTAATGATAGGCATTTTTTTCACTTTGTTTCAGTCACAGTTGTGCTATCATAAATAGTGCGGTTTAATTTTTTTGAATTTTTACATTTCATTCACATACATTGTTAAAAATACAATAGCTTGTTCAGAGAGAATGTACATTTTTGTGATTTTTGATCTGATTTTCAAATTACCATCCAAGAGTTCTACAGTTTGAGAGTCTTTGACAGGGCATGATTCTGCTTGTTTCCCTATGTCCTCTTCACTAGATTACCTAAGGTTTTTTTTGTTTTTTTTGTTTTTTTTTGAGATGGAATTTCATTCTTGTTGCCCAGGATGGATTGCAATGGCACAATCTTGGCTCACTGCAACCTTCACCTCCCAGATTCAAACAATTCTCCTTCCTCAGCCTCCCGAGTAGCTGGGAATACAGGCATGCACCACCATGCTCAGCTTATTTTTATTTTATTTTATTTTATTTTATTTTTTGTATTTAGTAGAGACCGGGATTCACCATGTTAGTCAGGCTGGTCTTGAACTCCTGACCCCAGGTGATCCACCCACCTGGGCCTCCCAAAGTGCTGAGATTACAGGCGTGCGCCACTGTGCCGGCCCTACCTAAGTTTTTAAGGTGACTAGATATTGCTCATTTGAGAATCCCTGAAATGATAATTCATCATTAAATAAAAGAATTTAAAATTGCTTTGATATTTTCTTAGAAGTAAGCTGTATCCTTTAAGCATTAAATCTTAGAACCCTTATTATTTGTGGTAGTTTAGTTTTTGGCCTTGTCTCCTAGCCCTAAAATACAAACAGTTATTCTTTTGATACTTCAGAACAGGTTATCTCATATGCAAATAATTAAGATTTATGTTGGCTCATGTTTTTAGTGCTTTCTATTACTTGTTGAGAAACCTAGTGCAAGTCATTTAATCTCTCATGATACGTTTCTCAGTCTGACAAGTTGGAAGAATGTTTTTTAGATAAATTATTTTTAAAACTTTGAGATGAGCTAGGGATTTGGCATAGTAGCTTTTTAATACATTTGTTTTTGATAGGCAGAAGGAAGGAAAAGAGGAAGATGCTAAATATTTGTAGAACTTGAAGAATTCTAATATACTTTTGCAAAGAATTAAAAACATATCAGTCAGTATTGAGAAATTATATCCCAGTTGATTTTTGGTATCTTACTAAATCACTGCATTTTAATTTAAGCAAATTACCTTTAAATTAAGTTCTTCTGTTAACATAAGAAGGCATGTAATTTTTTTTAAAATCAGAAAAACCAAGTTATTTACATATTTGAGAAATTGGAAGAAAAGAAATTCATGCAGAGTCTTCATGAAATCTTGTAAATGAATGTGAAAACTGTTAGCCCAATAACTTAAAAAAAAAAAAAAAAACTAGTTTTTCTTTCTCATGAAAATAATCTCACCTTCCCATCTCAATTTGGCAAAATATAATAATGATAATAACATTCCTTACTGTCAGAATGAATAGTCACTGTAAGAAATGTTTTGGGAAACCTAGTTTTAAAAGGTCCATCAGTTTACAATCTGTCATGGTAGAAAAGACTTGTAAACTGTAGCAATATCAATTCTGTTGTTTAAACATACATCTTTTATAAAGAAAACAAATTATATTGATTAATGATTCGCTTTATGTAAGTAACACCATTGAATTTTACCTAAGATAAAACTTAGCATTTTTTTGCCAGGCATGGTGACTCATGCCTGTGATCCCAGCACTTTGGGAGGCTAAGGCGGGTGGATCACCTGAGGTCAGGGATTCTGATCAGCCTGACCAACATGGTGAAATCCCGTCTCTACCAAAAATACAAAAATTAGCCGGGCATGGTGGTGGGCGCGTATAATCCCAGCTACTTGGGAGGCTGAGGCAGGAGAATCACTTGAACCTGGGAGGTGGAGGTTGTAGTGAACCGAGATCACGCCATAGCACTCCAGTCTGGGCAACAGAGCGAGACTCTGTCTCAAAAAAATAAATTAATTAAATAAAACTTAGCATTTTTAACTCGTAAGGTTTTTGTCAAAAAATACAAAAGTGAATGCATTGATATTGTAGGTACTTTACTTGCTTTTTAGTTTATAAGTGTGTGGTTTGTTTCCTTAAAATAAAAATCCTAAAAATAGTGCTTAAATAAAATCTTTTTAATTATCAATTTAATTATAGAGAATTGTCATATTATAGATCTGGTAAAATGTAAATTCAATGGTAGCTTCTGAAGTGTAATTTCTTATATCTAAAGCTTGAAATACTAATGTATTGGTTTAGGTGAAAGTCTCAACTATAGCAATTTGAAGGGCCTTCTGAGTACTGTAATAATCTGTAAATAATGAGTTGAATTACAACTGTGGCAGTTAAAATCCCCCCAAATAATAAATTCTGCTCAGTCTTATTTGCTTCATGGCAAAATACATAAAATAATCAAATTGCTAGAATTTTGAGCCTAATTTGTTTGTACTGGTGAGAAATTTGTTTCGTGAAATGTAATATTAAATCGTTAGATGTATGAATTTTATATAAAGTTCATTTTTACTTTCTTCAAAATATATTAGAGATAATTGGAATAATTTCCCAATAGTTTATTGGAAAATTTCCCATCAAACAGAAAGTGTTTTTGTAAATCTAGTATATTTTCGGCAAGTGTCTGTTCTTGAACTCTTAAATAGGAATGAAAAAAGGAGGGTATTATAGCTTTTGTTCTTAACAACGTCTGGAAAAAAATCATCACCTCTCCCAGTTTGATTTGTTTCATGAATTCTTGTCACATATACTTCTTTGGTCCTTAAAGGTTTTATATTGAAGTACTCAATGTTGAGGTTTTTCTGTTCATTTAGGTTTTTAAGATTTCTGATCTATGCTGAGCACTGAACTGTTTATCAGACACTTACTATTCAGTAACTAAAGCATATGAAATTTACTACACTTTGTATTGGTTTAATATTAATGTTAATCCAAAATCTTTGGGTGCAATGTGTCACATCTGTTTTATATTCCTCTGTTTAAAAGAAATGGCAGTATGGTATTTGGAGGAATATTTATTATCTGAGTGTTTTTCTTTGCAATAGTTTCTCTCAGTCTATTGAAAATTATAACCTCCAAGAGCCCGGCAAATTCTCAGGTACCCAGTTGCTAAAAACCACAGTTAATTGGAATTTTTATTTACCGTTTAAGTTCCTTTTATTTAAATTGTTGTAACTTGGGAGGCTTCTGGAAGTGATAGAAAATAAATCTGTGGTGATATTTTTAAAAATATTCTTTTCTCTTAATAATAGGTCTAGCCTGTACTTTTATGGATACTCTGTCTTTTTAGAAAAGACTTTCTTAGATTGAATGTTGATTTGTATTTAAAACTGAATTTTCCATAGCTGGTTGCTAAATATTCTTATCCTGGGTTAAGTACCGTTTCTTAACCTTTCAGGGGGTCATGAATTTCTCTAAGTAGTCAGTGAATGCTAGAGCCTGTTTTCCTAGGGGGGAAATGTATATAAACACAAACGTTTTATGTACAGTTCTGATTAATCCTGCCTCTCCCTGCCCAGTAGTCCAAGGGCCCCGGTTAGGAAATGCCACTATAATGGAACTGAAAAAATCACTTCTTAAGTTAGTTTTAACATCACATTATTATGTCACACTACATTTTCTTCACTACAAGCTTTATTTAACATTACATTTTCTCCTTGATCATTATATTATTAGAAGATAAGCATAATCTAAATCTTATTTTGGAGAAAAAGCAATATTACCTTTTAATTTTAAAGCTGGTCTCTGAAATTATGGAACACATTTTGACTCCTATATGTCCTTAAGTTCTGCTTTAGATAAGTAAACAATCCACTTTACCTTTTGATCTAAGATAAAGGTAAAAGAAGAAAGAGATGAGTTCTTCTGGATCTTTTGTTTAGGAAAATAGCTCTTCCTTAGAAAATATGTTGCATT
The DNA here is from genome assembly GCF_003255815.1 of Theropithecus gelada. Lineage (NCBI taxonomy): Eukaryota > Metazoa > Chordata > Mammalia > Primates > Cercopithecidae > Theropithecus > Theropithecus gelada. Next base: position 65,963,031 of record NC_037681.1, on the reverse strand, counting down.
TGTTGTTTGGCACAAAAATATGAATTCTCATTTTATTGAGAGTTTGAGAAACTATTTAAGGGTTACCTGGTTGTGCTGGTTAAGGCTCAGACTTGGAAATCAAGCAGGTTAGGGTACAAATCTAACTCAGTTCCTTTCCAGCTATATAATCTTGGGCTTATTACTTATCCCCAAAATGGAACCTACTCTGTTAAATGAGATAATGTCTGTAAAGTGTTTTTTTGCTTTGTGTATAATATGCACTCAGTTAGTTCTTACTGTATCATGATGATGGTGATGATGAAAAACAGGATGAGCAGCTTGCTTTTCAGTTGTAGTGTTTATTTTTTTCTATTTAAATTTAAGATAGTAGATCTTGGTTGCAGAAAGAGAAGTCCTCACATTCCCCAGAATAATCTTTTCAAGTTATGGTGGCTTACATTTGTCATAAAAATTTATTCAAGAATTCTCCAAAGATGGGGATAGCAAACTAACTTTTCCACATTATACTTCTCAATGTTCAGTTGTTACAGTGGGGCAATATGTTAAATGTCATCCGTTAAATTTGCCTCATACAATTGAAGTAAATACTGAGGAGCAGAGAAAGAGGGAGGTTGCTAAGAGTGGATTAAAAAGTGAGTCCTAACATGTTTCTGGTTTTGAATATTGACACCTACATGGTCACGTGGTGTAGAACCACATGTATTGTGTGTACTTAGAATAGATGATGTTTCTTTGCATGTCATATCATAAAGGAGAACTCTAATGTAAAAATTTCTGATAAGCTGTACAAATGGCAATCCCCATACAAATGTCAGCTGTAAGGCAGTATTCTCATTGCGGTTTCTATGGTATTTGTAGCCAAAGAAGAAAGGAAGAGAATGAAAGAGAATGATTTGTGTGACTATTTGATTAAATAAATGATGAAATGAATTAACACCTGCTTGAGTTGAAGGCTTTAAGTTCACTGAAAGGATGATGATTTTCAGACCCTCCTGAAAAGTCGGATGACGTCCTGTCTGATCCCCTTTTTTTTTCCATGTTGTGGTTGTAAATTATAACCAGGTAATAACAATAACAGTGCTTATGATGGTGGTTTTTTGTATGTCTGCATGTGCACATATGCACACATATGTCCATATGCTCTCCAAGATGCCTTAGAATGATTCATCCAGATAAGAATCATAAATGTCAGTGAATATGGATTATAAACACAGGAGAGGCTAAGTGCATTCTGAAAATTTTGACGTTGGCATCATGGGAGAGTATTCATTGTATTAATCTGTAAACCATCTATTGTTACCAGTGACAGAGAAAGCAACTGATTGAATTCATTATGGATTTAAGTCTGTGTATTTCATATGTGAAAAAAACACTGCATCATCATTTTATATTAATGAAATATCAGATGCTGTCAGTATCATTGAGATATGAAGAGAACACTTTGCCCTGTTTTTTTTTTTTTTTTTTTCTTGTAATGCCTGGTTTCATTCCTTTATTTTCTTAGACCAGGCAGGAAGTTTGGAAAATGATATTCCCCTTTTTCTGTCTTCTCAGTATCGTCAGTGAAGCAGGAGCATCAATCTACAGTGTCAGCCCTGAAGCTAACAAAGAGATGCCAGGACTGGACCCTAATTTGAGAAGTGCAGGTAAGAAACTATGAACCATCACAAAAACATGTGATTTTGATATTTTGGACAGCATGTGTGGCATGCTAAATATTCTAAATATCAAAGAAAATTTAAAGTTACACTACATGCATAAGAATTGGCATATTAGAAAGAAAGTGATTATGGAAAAGAAGAGGAAGAATATTGTACTATTTTAAAGAACACTACTATTCTATAGTGGAAAGTTAACCCACAAAGTCTTTAGCAACATTAAATGCCAGAGAGTTCAGTAATAAAAATAATAGACTGGGTGCGGTGGCTGAAGCCTGTAATCCCAGCACTTTCAGAGGCCGAGGCAAGTGGATCACGAGGTCAGGAGTTCAAGACTAGCCTGGCCAAGATGGTGAAACTCCATCTCTACTAAAAATACAAGAATTAGTGGGGCATGGTGGCAGGGGCCTGTAATCCAAGCTACTCAGGAGGCTGAGGCAGGGAATTGCTTGAACCCAGGAGGCAGAGGTTGCAGTGAGTCGAGATCATGCCACTGCACTCCAGCCTGGGTGACAGAGTGAGACTCTGTCTCAATAAGATCTTTTATTATTGTTACAAAATATTATTAAAGCTTTTTGTTGGCAAAAATATTTGTAATACAAATTTATGAATGTACACAGACTTTCAGTTTAGTGCCAAATATTTGTCAAATGGCTAGTTTCTCGTCTTGCTAATAGAGTTGTCATTTGATCATGTTTTACTTAAAACAGCCTGCTTTGGTTTTGGTTGTATTTGATTGCTTTGATTTCTGTAATGTGGAATAGTCAAAATCTTGTGTGTGAAGAAATTAAGATACTTTGATGCATCTCAGGAAAGCAGTTGGTGTCATAATATGTTAGATCAGGTCAGTGCATTTTTCTGTATAATAGGTGAATATTTAGACCGCTTGGTTAGTAATGGACCTGTTATTTAATTTTTTCCTTAAATATTATCATCAGATTTCATTGGCTGTTCTTGAAATTTATACCTGGAGAGATATATATGAAATTTTTACATTAATCTAAATCTAAAAGTGTTCTTACATCCAAAAGAACTTGTAGTTTCCCTTCAGTTGTTTCATGACATAATTCACTCTCTAAAATGATCATCTTCTTAAATCCTAGCTAAAAATCTTGCTTCTCCTGGGAAGCTGCTTCTTAGCACAGCAGCTCAGCGTGATTTCTATCTCCTCACCATGTACTCTTTTTGTGGTTGCCTTATAATAATAATGGCAGAAGGAATAGAAAAGTAGTCATACTGGGATCTGCCAATAGTAATTTTTTAAGCACTTAGTATATGTGAAACATTGTGGTATGTTACCAAGATTATTTTATCCTCTCTATTGCCCTGTGAGATATTTATTATTATCCCCACTTTTAAAATAGGAAACTAAGGCTTAAAGAGGCCAGATAACCAGTAAATGTGCACATAATATTTGTGTACCTCATTTCTATGATAAAAGGGCACTTTCATTTATAAAAAAATAAAATCCAGGATTTCTCAAGTTGGCACTGAGAAGGTATCTCCCAATAGTGTGTTTGAAAAAATATTTAGACCATATTTTCTGAGAGATAACAATCCCTCAGGCCTCCCACTGCTGAAGAGACTGCTGTTTCTTCTTAACCACTGGCCCATGTGTGTAAATAATTGTCACAGTATTATAGGTGAGACAGAATTACAACGTTCCAACAAGACTCTATGAAAATAGAAGATAATAAAATGGAAAATCATTGTATGGTTCTAATTACTCTAATTTCAAAGTCTGCTATGTCTTCGGTGTGTGATTCAGTTTAAGTATCTGTGTCTTCCTTCTGTGTCTTAGCTCACTTCTATGTGGCAATGACCATGTTTAATATACACCTAGACACTTTTGAGTCTGGTCCTGGAGTCAAATATTCAAAGAGGTTGGAGTCTCTACTCTTGGTTTTCTAGAGTCCACTTTCTTTTCAATTCCTATTTCTCATTGAGAGTCTTTCTTTTTCCTGGTGATTGATGCCAGGGGTGACTTTTTACTTTATGTGAGATCTGAGCTACCTACAGGTGTGGATTTTACCTTTAAGTCCTCTAAATGTTTACTGTATAAGAATATAACAGAACTTCAGCATTCATGTGTGTGTTAAGCATGTGTAAGAAAATGACCCTCATTACTACATCTCATTGACCAGTTTATCAGCTTACTGAAAATAGAAGTTGTCTTCTATATATATGCTTATATTCCCCATGATGCATTGTACGTGGCCTTTAAATTGGATGGATATAGTAGATGGGTAATATTAAACTGTTTATTATGGATTTAAAGTGGAAGATTGAGTGTATGTTTTATTCCTTCTCTCCTTCTGAAATTGATTTAAATGACATGATAGAATGAAAGCATAAACCTAGTAAGATAAAACCTACTAAGATAAAAAGAATGGGAGAACAGATAGCAACAACAACAAGATTTGAAGCTTAAAGTGGATAGATGAGCAATAAGTCACCTAGTCAACTTGAGAATGTTGAATTCTGAGACAGCATTGTAGAAAATACAGAACTAACCTAGGATGGATCACACAACCCCTATAGGTTCAGGAAATGGTGCCAAGTACTTTGGAAGTATGCTGAGAGGGTTGAGGCTGGGTTGAAAATGAAAGTATTGGTTGAAAGTCTGTTTAAAAAGCAATGAGACCAAATTAAACATAGGCCTAGCAATTTCACTCCTACACATGTCGCCAGAAAAATTGAAAACAGGTATTCAACCAAAATGCTTGTATGCAAGTGCTTATAGCAGCATTATTTACAATAGCTAAAAGTTGGAAACAACTCACATGATGAAAGAATAAACAAAATGTGGTACAGCCATACAATAGAATATCATTCAGCCATAAAGAGAATGAAGTACTGGTACATGCTACAACACCGTGTGAACCTCAAAAATGTCATGCCAACATAAGTAAAAAAAGCCAATCCCAAAAGACCACATAGTGTATGGTTATATGAAATGTGCAGAATAGACAAATCTGTAGAGATTGAAAACTGACTGGAGGTTGTCAGGGACTGGGGAGAGACAGGAATGGAGAGTGACTGCTTAATGGGTACAGGGTTTTCTTTTGGCATAATGAAAATGTTTTGGAACTTGATAGAGGTGGTGAGGCACAATATTGCAAGTATCCTAAGTACCACTGATTTCTGTACTTTAAAATAGTTAATTATATGTTACAAGAATTTCACCTCAATAAAATAACAACAGCAATTAACATCCCCTTCCACAACAGTTGAGGAACTGTCTTTTCACTACCTTTGCAGAAGACTGGGGATTTGTTCTCTGGAGAGGGTTAAACAGAAGGATTCTACAAAGGAGGACACAGCTTACAAATGAGAGTGGGGATGCTACTGAAGTAAAGGGGAGTTGAGGAAATATTTACATACAGTTGTAGAGATCTTAGAGAGGAATAAATCTATGCAGATAAGAGGACTCTGTCAATACAAGAGACAACATTGAAGAAACTTGAGATTAGAGGTACCACAAAGAAATGGCCACAGCACCCAAAGTAAAGCCATAGTTGATAAGCCTTAACCACTGGGCAAAGCACTTAATGTCATTGTTTTAGCATCCTGCCCCTGGTGGACAGTCAAAGGTCACCTAACATGTAATGAAAACTTATACTATTAATATTAAAAACAGATGCCAAAATACACTAGGGAAGAAAAAAAACTACTTGGAGGAAATAGAGATGATGAAGACAGAAGAAAAAGTTTAACATTCTCAAAGAAATAAAAAATATTTTATTTATTTAGAGATATATTTACATAAAATAAAAGTCACCCTTTTTAGGTACATCATCTATGAATTTTGAAAAGTTTACACTAGTTGGGTAACCTTCAGTCTACCTCCATTACAGTGAGGATACAGAAAATTTTTTTCAGTTCAACATATTTCTCAGCTTCTTGTTCAAAAATGTAATTATTACTTAGAGGGTCAAGATTATAATAGATTTGCATCAAGACTGCTAAAACTACATTTTAATAAACATTATAGTGAAAAAATTCTAATTTGGAGTTGTTGGCTGAAAAAGACAACATGGGGGAATTTTGCTTATTTTCCTCTGTTCCTGTCTGACGTCAAGGGGAAGGATAAAATGCGATGAATATTGGACTTTAAAAATACAGATGTCTAATATTGCTAGATAACAGGATGAGACAAATTTTAAAGAGAGTACAGTTCACTATAGTCTTTTAAGCAAATAAATTGATTTGCTCCAGAAGCTTTAGGATTCTAGATATTTCATAGAATTGAAAGGCCAAAACCCATGACATTCTTTGGATATAAGACATATTATGAGTGAAGAGAAATGTTGCTTTCAAGGTTACTGTATGTGGGCATGCAAGTTATATACTCAACCACTTATCCATAGGAAGTAGCTCTGGTTGCATGTCTTTTAGGATGATAATCTTTACTCAGTCTGGGATCCCTTCCCAACTTTTGGCATATCAAGTGTAATTTTTTTCTCTAATGCTTAACTTTTTGTATTATTGTCCCATATTAATTGTCTTCCTCTATACATTGAGCTATGTTACCATTTAATAAATTAGCATTTATTAAAAAAACCTCTAAAATCCCTATATGTACTTTATGTTCTCATTTCATTGGTCTGTGTAGCCTACCACAATGCAACTCTCAATTTCTGTGGCTTATAATATGCCTTGCTTTAATTTTTTTAAATTGCATTTTTCATAGTATTTCTTTTTTTTTTGCAAATGAACTTTAAAGCCATTTAATAAATACAGTTGACCCTCTGCATGTGCCCACAGATTCAACCGTGGATTGAAAGTATTTAAAAAAAAAAAATAAATAAATAAATAAATAAATAAATAAATAAATAAATACAACAATAAAAAATATAGATTTGAAAATATAGTATAACAATTATTAACATAGCATTTACATTGTATTAGGTATTATAAGTAACCTATAGGTGATTTAAAGTATATGGCAGGGTATGTGTAGGTTCTATGCAAATGGTACTCCATTTTATATAAAGTACTTGAGCATCCACAGATTTTGGTGTCTGCAGTGATCCTGGAACCAATCACCCAAGGATACAGGATGACTGTATTTGTAAAAGTCTGTAGTATATAGAGTGAAATTCTGTAAAATTTCCACTTTCATCCCTGTTCTGCATGTTTTATTTTTATTATTCATGGGTTGTTTATATATATATGTGTGTGTGTGTGTGTGTGTCTGTGTGTGTGTGTGTGTGTGTGTGTATGTTTAACATTGTGAATAGGTTTTTATCCATGAATCGATTGTTTTATTGTTTTCATTACATTTTAATTTCATCATACTATACATAAGATCTCTGTAATTTATTAATGTATAACTACAAGTATGTACCCTTTCACCAGCATCTCCTCATTCTCTCCACTCCCCAACTCCTGTGTTATTGGTTTGATAGCATATGGTAGAAGCATCAGTTTTTGTTTGTGTGTCTTGAAACTACCCAACTAATTGGAATCTTGTTAGTTCTGATATTTTTTCATTTGATTTGCTTAGGTTTTCTAGGTAGATAATCATATGTAAATAATGTCATTTCAATATTTATATCTTCCCTTTTTGTCAAGTTGCATCAACTAGAGTTTTCTGAACAATGGTGAATAGTAGTGAAACAGCGAACTATTGTCATTATATGTGGGCAAAGTAGTATTTGGCATACATTTGGACATACTACATTTTAAAAAACAATAGCTTTGTTGAGATATAATTTACATAACATAACATTTACCCTTTTAAAGTGTACAAGTCAGTGTTTTCTAGTATAGTTAGAGCTGTGCAACTATCACCACCGTCTAGTTTTATAACTTCATCCCAAAAAGAAGCCCATACCCATTAGCAATCACTTCCATTACTGTCTTCACTCACCACCCAAACTCCTGGCAAACATGAATGTACTTTCTCTCTGTATGGATTTTCCTGTTCTGGACAGTTCATATAAAAGAAATCATACAATATGTGGTCTTTGTGACTGGCTTCTTTCACTTAAGTGTAATGTTTTCAAGATTCCACATGCTGTAGCATGTATCAGCCCTTTATTTCTTTTTATTGCCAAATAACATTCTATTGTATGGGTATACAACATTTTGTGTAGTCATCAGTTGATGGTTGTTTTTTTTTTTTAACATTTTTGGCTATTACGAATAAGGCTGCTATGAAAATTCATGAATAACATTTTATATGGACATAATGTTTCCATTTCTCTTGAGCGTATACCTGAGAATAAAAAGTAGGACACGTGTAACTATGTTTAACATTTTCCAGAAATCTTTTTGACTTCTATTACTTTGCTGTCCTCATCACTTATTCTCTGCCTCTTTTTTTACTTCCTCCTTTTCTTCTTTGTCTCAAAATGTGACGTTCCCTAAGTTTTGGGCCATAACTCTTCCTCCCTCTTAATTATCTTTATCAGCAATTCATTAGACTCCCTTTTCCTGAGCTATCTCCCTCTTACTTTCAAGAATCTATTGTCGGCTTGATCATTCTCAGCCTAGAGCTCTGCATTATTACTGTCTACTAAACAACTCATTCTTGATTATCTTGCCGGCAGGAAAGTAGCACCATCTCTCTCTAAAGCCTGGATATAGGAGTTATAAAAGTGTTGTATGACATTTTTGTTTTCTCAGTGCATACAAAAGTTATGTTTACACTATAGTGTGTTAAGAATCTAATGGCATTATATCTCAAAAAAATATGTACACACCTTAATTAGAAAATATTGTTTAAAATGCTAATGATCATCTGAGCCTTCAGCAGTTCACAATGTTTTTGCTGGTGGAGGGTCTCGCCTTGATGTTGGTGGTTGCTGACCGGAGTGGTGGTTACTGAAGGCTGAGATGTGGTGGCAGTTTCTTAATATAAGACAATAATGAAGTCTGCTGCATCAGTGGACTCTCCTCTCACAAAAGGTTTCTCTGTAGCATGTGATGCTGTTTGGTAGCATTTTACATTCAGTAGAACTTTATTTAAAATTGAAGTCCATGTTATCCATTCCTGCTGCTGCTGCTTTATCAACAAAGTTTATGTAATATTTGATATCTTTTGTCATTTCCACAATGTTCATATAGCATCTTCACCAGGAATAGATTCCACGTCAAGAAGCCACTTTCTTTGCTTATCCCTAAGAAAGCAGCTCCTCATTATGTCAAGTTTGATTGTGAGATTGCAGCAATTCAGTTACATCTTCAGGGTCCACTTCTAATTCTAGTTTTCTTGCTCTTTCCACCACATGTGAAGTGGCTTTCTCCACCAAAGTATTGAATCTCTCAAAGTCATCCATGAGAGTTGAAATAAGCCTCCTCCAAACTCTGGTTAATGTTGACATTTTGCCCTCCTCCCATGAATTATGAATGTTATTAATAGCATCTGGAATGGTAAATCCTTTTCCAAAAATTTTCAACATACTTTGCCCAGATCCTCAGAGAAATCACCATCTGTGGTAGCTATAGCCTTACAAAATGTATTTCTTAAAAAATAAGACTTGAAAGTCAAAATTACTCCATGACCCATGGTATACAGAATGGATGTTGTGTTAGTAGGCATGAAAACAGTATTAATCTTGTACACCTCCATCAGAGCTCTTGAATGACAGGTGCATTGTCAATGAGCACTAATATTTTGTAAGGAATCTTTTTTTCTGAGCAGTAGGTCTCCACGGTGAGCTTAAAATATTCAGTAAGCCATGCTGTAAACATATGTGCCATCATGCAAGCTTTGTCGTTTCATTGATAGAGCACAGGCAGTGGACTCTCCTGTCACAAAAGGTTTATCTGTAGCATGTGATGCTACATAATCTAGCATAATTCTTAAGAACCCAGGGATTTTCAAAATGGCAAATGAGCCTTGACTTCAACTTAAAGTCACCAGCTGCATTCCCCTCTGATAAAATGAGTCAGGCTGTCTTTTGAATCTTTGAAGCCAGGCATTGACTTCTCCTCTCTAGCTATGAAAGTCCTAAATGAAATGGCATCTTCTTCCACGAGAAAGCTATTTTGTTTACATTGACAATCTGCTGTTTATTGTAGCCACCTTCATTATGATCTTAACTAGATCTTCTGGATAACTTGCTGCCGCTTCTATATCAGCAATTGCTGTTTCATCTTGTACTTTTATGTTAGGAAGATGGCTTCTTTCCTTAACCCTCACAAACCAGCCTTTGCTGTCTTCAAACTTTTCTTTTGCAGCTTCCTCACCTCTCTCAACTTTCATGGAATTGAAGAGAGTTAGGACCTTGCTCAGGATTACACTTTGGCTTAAGGGAATGTTGTGGCTGGTTTAATCACTCAAACTTTCTCCATATCAGCAAAAAGTTGTTTTGCTTCCTTATCATTTGTGTGTTCACTGGAGTCACACTTTTAATTTCCTTCAAAAACTCTTCCTTTGCATTCACCACTTTGCTAACTGGCCCAAGATGGCCACCTTTCAGCCTTTCTCCGCTTTCAACATGTCTTTTCAATAAGCTTAATTACTTCTAGCTTTTGATTTAAAGTAAGAGACATGCGACTCTTCCTTTTACTTGAACTCTTAGAGGCCATTGTAGGGTTATTTATTGGCCTAATTTCAATACCATTGTGTCTCAGGGAATAGGGAGGCCCCAGGAGAGGGAGAGAGGGGAATAGCCACTTGGTGGAGCAGTCAGAACACACACATCATTTATTGATTAAGTTTGTTACCTTATAGGTGTGGTTCGTGGTGTTCTAAAACAATTACAATAGTGATATCAAAGATCATTGGTCACAGATTACCATAACAAATATAATTTAATTTTGAAATATTGCTGAGAGTTACCAGAATGTAACACAGTGACCAGAAGTGTGCCCATGCTGTTGGAAAAATGGTGCCAATAGACTTGCCCAACTCAGGGTTGCCACAAATTTTCAATTTGTAAGAAATGCAGTGTCTGAGAAGCACAATAAAATGAAATGCAATACAATGAGGTATCCATATATTCTTAAATTCTTGACTTGGTTTACTGTTGTGGGGGCTTTTCTTGTTGTTTTTACTCAAAAGTATATAGGCAATTTATACGTGTTGAAAATCATTCTTACTTTTAAATGTTACATTTACATTACACATTTAAATGTTAGGCTAAAGAAATAATACTTGCTTTAGAGAAATTCAAGCATATCTCTACTTTAAATCTGTAATAATGAATGTGGTTATTAGAGAAGAGCATTTCTCCTATCACCTTCAGTGCTTGCACTAACTAACCTTTTGTAATTGATTTCTTTAAATAATAAAGATGTATGTGAAGGCCTTGGAATCCCTATCTCTTCTGGGAGAGAAATAGATTGTATAACACCAGCTCAATGTTCTCTAAGCTTGCTTTGCAAGGAGCTATATGTCACTATATGTTAGATGTAGTAATAAAGGATATGAAAAAAACTTGAATGATCATGCGTTGAACTTGATGTTCACAGTAGATAAGTAGATCTTATGTCTGATTAGAGAAGTGGTACAAATCAGTGACTGGAGAATCTGAGAGTCACTTGCAAGAGATGACTTTTGTTTCCAGACCTTGAACAGCTTAACATGGAAACAGGCACAGGATTTTCCTTGATGGTCTTAATATTTTCACTTAATGAATTTATATTTCATCCAACCTGTATGAGAAGGTGACACTGATCAGCTTCCATGTGTTTTGAAAATGGAAGCAGTTCATGTAGAAAGACTCAACGTAAATATGCTACTGGAGAGGGAGGTTACCTTTAGAACTATTGGTAAGAGTTGTAATATCTTTTTTTCTAGCTAACTCTATCTTATAAATGAAAGATGTGAATTTTTATTGATATTTGGTAAAAAAATGACAATAAATGACGATCAAGTAAAATCGTGACACAGTTAAAGGAATGTTTGAAATTAACTCTAAAGTTTCTTGAGCATGGATTGTAATGGTCAAGAAAGGGATGTAATTAGAACTATGGTGTGTTAAGAGACAAGCAGTTGGGACAGAAGGAGATCACTTGCCAGGGCAATCTTGCAGTCATATTCAAGGCCACATGAGTATATTCATTAGCCAAGTAGCTTGATCTCTGGTTGCATTAAGATATGATTCTGCTGGGTGCAGTAGCTCATGCCTGTAATCCCAACACTTTGGAAGGGTGAGGCAAGAGGATTGCTTGAGCCCAGGAGTTCAAAGCTGCAGTGAACTGTGATGGCACCACTGTAGTCTATCCAGGGCAACAGAGTGAGACCCTATCTCTAAAAAAAGGGAACTTTAAAAAAGGAGGTAATTATATCATTTGTTCATTATTTGGGGGACCTAGTTCTAATAAGCATATTTGACATATAAAAATATCATATTTGTAATGATGCAGAATTATTTAAAACAAGATTTTGCTTGCTCTGTGAAGCATGAGGTATCCTATTATGCTTTACATAAAGAATGAATAGGTAATCTTGTAAGTATAGGGAATAAACGTTTTATTTGTTTTTCTAAATCTATAATCCTGTCAAACTACTTGTGTTCAAGAATGCTTAGGAATTCTGATGACATAATTCATCATAAAAGTTTGCATTTACTTTTTGTGTACAGGGAAAAGAGAACTTTGAAACTTAGCTAAATTGTTGGCCTTTTTAGAGGGATGATGAGGAGGGACAGGATTAAGTACTTACATTATGAGGAACTAATGTAAGTAATTATTAGGTACTGCTTTTCACATTAAGTCATACTTGTTTTCTGATTCTATTTTTTCAGTTTCCATAGCAAGGCGTGTACAAGATCCATTAGCTGAGCTAGTGAAAATTGAGCCGAAGCACATTGGAGTTGGAATGTATCAGGTAAAGCAATGTGGATCATTTAATTTATGAAATCCATCCATACAAGGAGCAGTACTCAAACCTGGCATAGTAATTAAGTGTCTATGGGAGTAGATTCCCATTTTCAAGGTTATACAGTTTGTGGGAAGTAGGAGTTTTAAGTCATCAGGGAAGGAGGGAATTATTTTTGTCATCGTTGTTCTGGTGTTAATGATTTTGATTAAGACTTAGAATTGACTGTGGTCAGATTTAAAGACTATGAAAACACTGGATGAAACTAATAACTAATTTGGAGAGAAAGCCTCTTCTTTTAGCATTATTATAAAAATGGAGGTGCTACAGGGACATGTTGGCTCTTTGTGTAAACCGGTATGAACTATTGATCTTTATTGACCTTTCAAGGAAATGTTTTTGGTACCTTCTCTGTCTTGTTTTTTTCCTGTATTTCCCATTCCTACTTGATTATTATAGTTCGTTTTTGGTCGTTACCCAAAATAGTCTAAAACCATTCAGTTGATTAAGTTTGTTACTTTACATGGGTGCAGTTCGTGGCATTCTAAAATAATTACAATAGTGATATCGTGCATTGATCTTGATGTTCACAGTAGTAAGTAGATCTTATGTGTGATTAGAGAAGTGGTAGGTAATAGTAGTACTCATTTTTGTTGTTACTGTATTTTTAATTCTTGAGGTTGTATGTGTTCATTGGACAATTCAAGACAGCACTAAACGTTGGCAGAGTGAATTTATGGTGATAGCAAAATGGTACGTGGGGCTTAAGTTGTCTCCAGAAGGTTTGGGTCAAATTGTTTTCCTCTTTGTCAAAAGCTGTTAATTGTGAAATAGAGTATTTCCTTCTGTATAATTTTTATGGGATTTGAATGATAGGTACTATACTACACTTTTTCTAAAGAAATATATCATGTCATGGATTTTGTGACTACTAGATATGGAAGACACCTTAGAATTCGTGTAACCCTACCCTCCTCATTTGATAGAAAAAGAGTCTGTGTCCTGGAGTACTTAAGACATTTACCCAAGATCACATGGTAGCAAAGCTTGGATTAACCTGTCATATATTGAGATTCAACTGGGAATATTTCCATTTTATAGCAAGTTGGACTAAGGCATTCAGACTTTTAACTGGACTTACTCATTTCAGAAAGATAGTTGGTAAAGGGACTGATCTAGCTACAGGTAGATAGAAATGACTGTTATCTAAAGAGTACAACTGGCTACATGCAGTGGCTCATGCCTATAATCCCAGCACTTTGGGAGGCCAAGGCAGGTGGATCACTGGAGGTCAAGAGTTTGAGACCAGCCTGGCCAACATAACGAAACTCCATCTCTACTAAAAATACAAACATTAGCCAGGTATGGTGGCGTTTACCTGTAGTCCCAGCTACATGGAAGGCTGAGGCAGGAGAATCACTTGAACCCAGGACGCAGAGGTTGCAGTGAGCCAAGGTTGCGCCACAGGACTCTAGCCTGGTGACAGAGCGAGACTCCATCTCGAAAAAGAAAAAGTACAACTATAACAGTTTTGTGATACAGGCGTTATAATGAAGAGGAATTATATTCATTCAAGATAAAGTTACGGAGCATCTTGGCAAGGTAGTAGAATAAAGAGAAGCTTCCAAATTTATGAAACCTGGGCAGGCTAATAAGCTACTGACTTCAAAGAGATCTTTAAATAAATAGTGGAGACTTAACCTCCAGATTGGGATTCAGAGATAACATTTAATGTGAAAGACTTCGGAATTCATTTTAACAGCAGTGAGAAGTAATAGAAGAGTTTTAAGCAATGGGAGGTGACATAATCTGATTTATATTTTTAAGCATTGGCTCTGGCTGATCTGGGAAGAGTGACTTAGGAAGAAGAGAAGCAATAGGAACAACTAGGAGGTTCTTGTACTGGCCCAGGTGACAAATAATAGTGCTGGACAAAGTTAATGGCAGTGAAGATGGAAAGAAGTCAAGTCTATTTTGTCAGGTCTATGTGGTAATAAGTGAGGGAAAAGGAATTATGAAGAATTTGCTCCAAGGGTTCTGATATGTAGATGATGCTTGAGTAGAGCAGGTTTGGTGGATTAAAATCAGTAATTCAGTTTTAGACATGTTAAGCTTGAGATGCCTATAAGAAATTCAAGGAAAGATGTCAAATAGGAGTTGGATATACGAGTCTGAGATTTAAAAAAATAGCCATATTAGCATTGGACTACTCACTGTTCAGCAAATAATGAAACTAAGAACGTGATCAAGATGGTAGGCTGAATTAATGCTTTTCTTTAATTACACTACCATCATCAGCTGCATATTCACAACTCCTAATTCCATGCGTTGACAGAAAAGGTGTACATGTGTACCTATATAAATATACATTTATTCGAATAAATTGATAACGGCATGGGAAAACAAGAAAGGGTCCCTCCCATTAGTGGATGGAAATCTCAGGAATTCCTTACAGATACTAAGCATGAGGAATCACACCCACGGAGAAATAAAACCTGGTGGAGTCACAGTTCAAAACATATACAGATCGTTGTGTATCAATGTGTTCTTGAGGTAGGTGCAGTTCCAGGTAGAGCCAAACTAGTCAGATTCAAATAGTGGGGAGAAGGTCTGAAGTATTAGATAAGGAGATACATATAGAGAAGCTAGGCCTGTAGTAACCTCCTCCGCCAATATACTCTGAATCCAAGCTAAAGCAATGACCTTAACATAGGCCAGAGAGGCTGAGAGATACCTCAAGAGACCTTCGATTGTCAGGAAGCTCAAGGAGCCTCATCCTGAGAAGACAAATTCCTGCCATGTACATGACACCTGGCATGATGTCCCACATTTCCCACATTATCACTGGAGGTGAGGAATAGTAAACAGAAACAGCATACATAGACAGACAGTTAGGGACTCTGAAACGATCTCACTACCAAGAATGATTAAACATTTGAGGAAAACCTATGGTAGACAAATGAGGCACCAAACTTAATAAACAAAAGGCAATACTCAGTGAGACAATGAATAGGTAAGAGAGACTTTGAAATAAGTGAAAGTAAGATTCACAGAGAGAAAAGAGAGATTATTGCATTTATAAAGAACATATGTATTAAAATGAATGCAAACCTATCAAATATCTTAGAATTTAAGAATGTAATTACCAGGATTAAAATGCATAATTGGACTAAATAGAGTGGACACAGTTAAAAGCAAATTAATGAATTGGAAGATTGAGTTCCTTCAGAATACAGTTTTGAACTGAAAACGGTGGAAAGCATGAACAAAAGTCACACGATATAGAAGACATTCTAAACCTTCAGTGTTCATCTGATGTAAAATTGAAATAGTATGGAGTTATAATCACAGAAGTAATAGAAGGAAATTTTCCCAAACTGAAGACAGACAAGTCTTCTGAAAACACCTTATGAGGGCAGAAGTAAAGAATAACAAAAGGCCTACACTAAATGCTTGCTTATGAAATTTCAGAATACGTGATAAAGAGGAACTGACAAAGTATTCAGAGAGCAAACATAGTTTATCTGCAAAGGAAAGAATGCGATTGACATCAGGCCTATTATTGATAAAAAATAAATGATAGAAGATAGAATGCAGTAATTGTGAAGTTGTGGGAAAAAAACATTTTGAACTTATAATTCTAAATGAGGCAAACCATCAATTCAGTGTGAGTGGAAAATAAAAACAATTTTGAACCTTCTCTGATTGTTTCACACCTCCTTTGAAAGAATTTATAGAAGTACTCCCTTCCCAAAAGCAGGGGAGTGTCCAAAGAAGGGAAAGACATGACATGGGAAACATGTACACACAGTAAAATGTATAGTTGAGCCTGATAGTTTTTAAAATCTATAATGTTAATCTTTAAATATTTAAGTCTGGATCAGATCAGTTCAACATGAGAGAGTGGAAGAAAAAGAAATGATAAAAAGTATTAAGATTCTTTTTCAGGAAAAAGATTCAGATATAAATTAACTCTAGAATTTGATTAAAAATGTAACCTGAAACATATGAAGAACAACCACAAATAAGATAGTTAATATAAATCATGAGAGTAAAATGTAAAAAGTTTATAATTTCATCCAAAGGTAGAGAAGAGAAAATAAGAAAGTATAGGAAATAAACAATAAAATATAAGGAGATAGGAATAAGTAATAGGTATTTAAAAGTGAATGGGCTAACTTCTCCTATTAATAGAATTTCAGACTTTACAAAATAAAGCACAGCTTTAAGTTATATATGTGCAAGAGACACTCCTAAAGAAAAAAACAGCCTTGATATTAAAGGTTTGGATTAAAATGTTCCACTTAAATGAAAAAGACAGCCATAGCAGTATTGACATTAGACAAAATAGAACTTAAGGCAAAATCATTAAATAGGAAAAAGAAAGATATTTCATATTAATAATAGTCTTCCAAGAAAATATAAGTGCCCTGAGCAATCTGTTACCTAACAGCATAGCTTCAAGAAATATGCATATTACTAACTTTTCTAAAAATTAGATGAGACAAATTCACTGGTTTTGCAGGAGTCTTAGTAGACCATACCATATTAATATATACATTTTAAAAACAGCTTGAAGCTAGGCATGGTGACACACACCTGGCCTCAGCTACTTAAGATGCTGAGGCAGGCGATCATATGAGCCCAGGAGTTTAAGGCGATAGTGAGCAATGATCATGCCTGTGCATAACCACTGCACTCCAGCCTGGATGACATAGTGAGACACTCATCTCTTAAAAAGACAAAGAAACCCAGCTTTATTGATATGTGCATAATTGCACGTATACAATTCATTCATTTAAAATGTACAAGTCAATGATTTTTTTAGTATAGTCATAGAATTGTGAAAATAGAACATTTTCATCACCCCAAAAAGAAACTCATTCATTAGCAGTCATTCTCCATTGTCCTTTCTTTGCCAGCCCTAGACAACACTAATCTATTTTCCTCTAGATACTTCATATACATGAAATCATACAATATGTGGGTTTTTATGATTGACTTCTTTCATCATAATGTTTTCAGAGGTGGTCTGCATTGCAGTATGTATCAGTACTTCATTCTTTTTTTATGGCTAAGTAGTATTCCATTGTGTGTATATGTGTGTGTGAGATATTTTGTTCATTCATCAGTTGTTAGACTTTTTGATTGTTTTTACCTTTCAGCTATTATAAATAATGCTGCTGTGAACATTTTCGTTCAAGTTTCTGTGTATGTTTTTATTTCTCTTGGATGTATACCTCAGAGTGGATTTGCTGGGTCATTTATTAACACATAATTTTAAAGCCATGTCATGAATTAGGAAAATTATTTGCCACAAATGTATATGTGATAACTACATATTTTATTATTAAGGTTTTGTTTTATTTTTTATTTATATACATTTGTAGTTGGTTTATATAAAATATTTACATAAAATATGTAAAGAGCCACTGCATACCATTTACTGTGGAAGATATACAAATTTCTCTCTATCAAAGAAACCCAAATTTTAAAAGCTGTTATTATTTCAACCAAACAATTAAGTAAAGTTGTAATAAGATGAAAAAATCTGTGCAAGTCAGAAGGATACAGTGAGGTGAACATTTATATACACTGCTGGTAGAAGTCTAAATTACTGTTTCTAGCAAATAGTTAATATCTATTAAAATGCACTTGTAAAAATTCATTTCTTTTAGTTCTCCCTTTAGCTAGTTCTAAGACAGTAAGAACTGCTGATAAGATTCATACATAAGTTTGCTGTAATAGCAAAATATTAGAAGCAACTATAATAGCAAAATAGTTTTTAAAATTATGGTATGAGTTGAAATATACAACTATTTAAAACAGGCTTTCAAGGAAGATTTAATAACGTGAGAAATTGCTCTTGACATAATATTTTTAAATTTCAACAAAGTGGTTGATGCAGAGTAAAAACAATTTGCCGGGTGCGGTGGCTCACGTCTGTAATCCCAGCACTTTGGGAGGCTGAGGCAGGTGGATCACGAGGTCAGGAGATCGAGACCATCCTGGCTAACAAGGTGAAACCCCATCTCTACTAAAAAATACAAAAAAAAATTTAGCCGGGCGTGATGGCGGGGCTTGTAGTCCCAGCTACTCTGGAGGCTGAGGCAGGAGAATGGCGTGAACCCAGGAGGCGGAGCTTGCAGTGAGCAGAGATCGTGCCACTGCACTCCAGCCTGGGCGACAGAGCGAGACTCCGTCTCAAAAAGAAAAATAAATAAATAAAAAAAGAAAACCAATTTGTGTTTTAAAAATGTAGGCATGCGTTTACATTGAAGAAAAAAACTCAGCAGGTGACTGATACTTATTCTTCGGTTGATGTGATTTTTTTTTTCACTTTTTGTTTTTCAGACTTCCTATAGTGAATATGTATTAGGAAAAATTTGTTGTGAAATGTGTAGCCATTACCATAGATTTCCCTTACAACCAGAGTGGGACTGAATTTATTTTTAATCTGTACTTCTAAGTACTTTCAGTGTAAACTTAATACTTATTTTCATTTTGATTTAAGATATGAGTAGATGGACAAACACTGCTGATTTAAAAAACGAAAGCTGTTCAAAGAGAGAATGTTAAATAGATGAAATAATAGAAGCTATAATATTATTTCAATAGAAACTAAAATACTTTTGGTTTAATAACAGCTAAAATGCTAAAGGCAGCGTTCCAATCCTTGTCTTAGAAAATGGGGAGAGGTGATTTTAAAAACACATGCCTGTCATTATTTCTGGAGAGAGAGGCAGCCAGTGTGGTCAAATGACAACATATCCCTAACTGACCCCTAAAGACTTTGCTGGAAAGTGGCTTGGTGTTACTCCCAAGAAAACACTCCAGAGTGAGAGCAGGATGATGCAGGGTTGGCTCTGTTGAGTTCTCTGGGACATGGGGAATGGTGGTTTAGCTTGGCCTTGTCATATCCTGAAAGCACAACTTAAATACACTGGATTTACTTGATATTTTTTTCTTCTTTGGACTGTGTTTTAGATATTTTCATGCTCATTAACACCTCCATTTGGTAATGAACACACACAGTAAAGTAGGAAAGACTCAGAACAGTGCTCTTTCCTCCTTTTGTGCCTCTCTGTTAGATCATTTGATGATGATAGAGAATGAAATGGTTGGCCAAAATAAGTTTTTGGAACTCTTATTGGATTCTATATCCAGCCATCTTTATTCTTCATTATTGTGGATAATGAATAGTTACTGTAAAAGGAAAATCATCTTCCCAGCGGAAATTTTTCACAGTAAAACCTCAAAGGTGGGAATTTGCATTTTCTTTCATTCCTGCTCTGTGGGATCAATTCTATGTAAAAACAAATCAAAAAAATAAAAAACAACTTAAACTGTTTTATAGTCAACATGTAGAGATTATTAAATGGAGTTTTAGTTTAGGTCTGAATAAAGTAAGGTTTCTCGTCTGTTCTACAGTGTTTGCTCAAATCTTTTAAAACATGTTAATTCCTTAATTATCATTGTATAGTGGGATACAGAAAAGAGTCTGTCCCATGCCCAGTCACCTAGGTGACTTTTGTCTGATTTTTGCCCCATACACAAAAGCAGTATTTTGAAATAGAGAAAACACAAAGGTGAAACAGAGGAAATTGTTCTAAAACTGAGGCATTATTTACACAGCTGAATTCTCTGCCAAAATGGTTTTGCAATCTTGTCCCTTGACTCTGAGGCCCAGGATATGGGCTGTACTGAATCTTTGCTTTACAGGGTATTATAAGTGAAATTCAGAGTTAGCCTTGCAATTCCGATATTGCATTCACTTGTGACAAAGCAGAGACCTAACTGAAGGAAAACAAGTAATTGACCTTGACTAGGTGTATGAACCCATCTCATGTGTTAGAATTTGCTATTTATTCCTTAAATTTCAAGTTTTAAAATTTCTTTTCTGGGTATTTTTCGCTTCAGGATGAATTATGCTTCCTATGTTGAAATATTAGCTTTAGTTTTCTCAAGTTCCTAGAAATCACCAACAATGTAATAAGCCATATATATACACACATAACCTAGTGTAACACCATTACTTATCTTTAAAAGAAATGTGAAATGATAGCGTGATTTGAAGAACCTTTTACCAATAATGCCTTAAATTATTAAAATGACATATCTAATTTCCTTTATCTTTTGTTTGCTTACTCTGTGTATGTCATTGACCTTGGCGGTGAAACTAGATCCATTTCAGTTTCAAGTTCACCTTCTAGTTTTCTAGTTTCATACGTTAGCACAAAAATCACTGTTACAATTTCTAAAACTTTAAGGTACTTTCAGTGTTTAAAACTAATAATTATATGATCATTTAAAAAATTATATGACATTAAAAATACTATCATAAAGGAAAAGATTAGTAAATTCTACTGCGTTAGAATATAAAACATCTCTCAGTCAGAAAACAATATATTGACCATCCATAGACAGGGAGAAGGTATTATATTTACAACACATAAACTGTAAATGATATGGAATATATAAAGATTTCTTGGAAATCAAGACATGAAAAGACAGTTCCAGAGAAAAACAGGCAAAGGCTATGAATAGGCAATTCACAGAAGAGGAGATACAAAAGAATAATAAAGATAGGAAAAAAATTCTCTCTCACACCATGAATGGAGGAAATGCACGCTAAAGCCATAAACCCTTCAGGCTGTTGTTAATAATTAGTCTGATAATTCAGATGTTAGCAAGCATGTGGAACACTTGGAATCTTTTACATTATTTGTAGCCGTATAAATTGGTACCACCACTTTGGAGAGCAGTGGAAGTTAACAAAGTTGGAGATGAGAATTCTCTTCAACTCGACAATTCTGTTGCAAAATGTATATAGCCTAGAAAAATTCTCTAAAGTGAACATAAGAAGACATACACAATAAATTCATTAAGACTGGGCATGGTTGTTCACACTTGTAATCCCAACACTTTGGGAGCCCAGGAGTTTAAGACCAGCCTGAGTGACATAGTGAGACCTCATCTCTACAAAAAAATAAAACAATTAGCTGAGCACGGTGGTGCACACCTGTAGTCCCAACTACTGGGGTGGCTGAGGTGGAAGGATCACTTGGGCCTGGAAGATCAAGGCTGCCGTGAGCTGTGATTACGCCACTGCACTCCAGCTGGGGCAACAGAGTGAGACCCTGTGTCAAAAAAAAAAAAAAATTAATTGAAGCAATATTTATAGTAGTGAAAATTTGGAAATACTGTGCTCATCATCTGGAAACTGGAAAGATATACTAGTAAAGTCAAGACTGTGAAAGAGCAGACAGATAGACAGACAGACAGACAGACAGATAGATAGAGCAGTGAAAATGACCCAGTTAGAGCTGCTAGATTAATACAGAGAAACCTCATAAGATGTAATGTTAAGAGAGAACGTAAGTTGCAGAATATGTACAGTATTATGGAACTGATAAAAAATTAAAAAATATAAAATATATAGTGTTTATGAATACCTATATATAGTAAGATTATAAAAATAAGCACAGAATTTAAGATGATAGTTTGGATGGGGCATTGAATGAGAGAAAAATGGGAACTAGGAGAGGTACGCCAGGAGTTTCAATCATATTTATAATATCTTATTTCTTAAACTGGTTGGTGTATCTTATACTCTGTAACTTTTGTTAAATATTTCATAAGTTTTTAAAAAGATGCAGGAAAGCTTGATCAAATGCTAAAGATGCTTTAACTTGGGAACTTTGTCTTTCAGTTGGTTTTAGTGTCTTCCCTATACATTGATGGATGTGTGTGTACGTGTGTATGTTACAATGAGAATTTACTTATAATCAGAAAAAAGCTATTTTCATTGTTAGTGAAAATTTAAATATACATTTAATATTATAGGTCACCTTTCCCTTCATAATATTCTTAGAAATCTTTGTCAAGCCCCTAATGTTGCACGAAGTCAAATGCTTTGTAAGGCACAGTTTTGACACTATCTTAAAACATACCTTATCTCATAAATAGTAGGTTTTTCTTCTGTGAATTTTAAGAATTAAATAGTTATTTTTCCCCCATAGTCATTTTAGACAGACGTGGCCTACGACAAACCTGTAGACTGCCAAATTTCTAGTGCTCATATACGGGGCAGAGTTGGGTAGAGCAGATGTTTAAGAAATTATGGTATATGTTACAACAATGGTACTGTCATTTAACTAGCATTTATCATATACTATTTTCTTTTCGCCATTACCTGCTTCCCTTACTCTTAAATTATTTAAATGAGAAACCTTAAGATTATGCAGGGGACTTTTTAAAAATGCCTAGGCTACATCCCCAGAGATTATAGTTTAATTGGTCTGGGGGTGGGCCCCACATGTCAACAAGCTTCTTAAAATTCACTTGTGATTCATATGTACAACCAGGGCAGAGAATCACTAGTTCTCAAAATACAGTCACTAGACTAGCACCATCAATATCATCTCCAATTTGCTAGAAATGCACATTCTTTCACTTCCCTCCCAGACCTGTAGGATCAGAAATTCTGGGGGATTGGACCTGTAATCTGTGTTTTATTGGCGTAGGTTTGAGAACCACTGGTCTCTAATGCTCCTCAAACTTGACTATGCTTATAAAATCCCTTTGTTAAAGATGCAAATTCTGATTCAGTTAACCTGGAGTGAGCAATGAGAGTCTGTGTTTCTTAGTAAGCACTCAGGTAATAACTGTGCTGCTGGTCTGTTGTGATTAACAGGAGACCCTGCTGAAGGTCTCCTGGGCCCTCAGGCCTGTTGAATCAGAATCTGATTTTAACAAGATTTCTAGGTGTTTTGAATGCACATTGCAGTGTATGTAATGTAGGAGGAAAATTAGGACATGCCAGTATCTAAGGGTGAGAGTTTGAAGAAGCAAAAATCCGTATTGTAAAACACTGCCAAGATGAAATAGGAACAGAACTGAAAAATGTGTCTTTTGTGTTTAATTTTAAATGTTTCCTTTAAAGAAATTTTCCTTTTAAGTGAACTTACCCATTTAAAATGTTGATGATGACCATAAAAATAATTTCACTGGAGCGGTGGAGGCGGAAGTCAGAAAGAAGTAAATCCGGGACTGAATGAAGGGTAAGCATTTGAGAGACAAGTGTATGCAAATGTTTAGGGAAGAGAGTTATTTAAGGAGGTCAGGATTTGAAGGTGTTGAATGTCACTGGGAGGAGGTAGAAGTAGAGAATGAGAAAGTGAATATGCTGAAGAGGGAGGCAGCTGGTTGCCTGAGGAGATGGCATCCACAGGATGCCTCCAGGAATAGCCTAAGGAAGAAAATGGAGAGGAACTCCAGAGAGACTCCTGTGGGGTAGTAGGTGCCTGGGAAGAGATGGAAGATAGCAGGACTGTAAGGAGTTGTTCCCCTACATTTCTTATCTTCTCTGTGAAGCAGGAACCTGCTCCCGGCTAACTGCCCCCTCAACACACACAAAAGAACAGCTAGTGTTAAGTGTCTGAAATCACAGTATTTATTTGCTTACTGTGTTTCTCTTCTAATGCAATAAAAGCCCTTATATGAGGGCAGGGTGTTTCCTCCTCTTGTATTTACAGCTCCCAGGACCTGGCACATGGTAGATACTTAGTAAGTATTTCTGAATGAATACATGGTAAATTATTGGTATAGTTGACCATTTATTGTATTTTTTTAAACTTTATTATAAACACACTATAAAATTTTGTAGCCTCTCCAAATTATTGTTGAAGTGGGATCAGAACTGAAAATGTGTCTATTGTGTTTAATTTTAAAACAATTCTTATTCATTTAAAATAAAAAGTAACCTGGTCACAAATGTTCTTAGATCCAGGTGTTTTGAATGCACTGTAATGTAATGCACTGTAACGTGCATTCAGAACACCTGGAAATCTTGTAAAAATCAAGGTTACATTAAAAAGTGTAGCCTTTCACTTAAATTTTTAAACCTGAACTGTTAACTGGTATTTTTAAAATGAAACTCCTTTGAAGAAAATATGTTGAAAATCATTGTTTTCCTTTCTAGTTTTCTTCCAGTCTTATACTTTGATCCTTAAAAGTGTTAAGTCCTTTATGTTCAAGGTAAGAATTTGTTCAGTTTTTTGTCCAGACAGGGACCTTGGTGTGTTCTTGCAGTCTGGATCATTTCCCAGCAGAATTTTGATAGTCACATTCGTGTGTGTGTGTGTGTGTGTGTGTGTGTGTATGTGTATATATATATATACACACACACATAAATGTATACTTGTGTATATAGTCAGCCCTTCATATCTGGGGCGTCCAAATTCAACTAATTACGGATTGAAAATATTGAGGGGAAAAAAAGGATAGTTGCATCTGTACTGAACATGTACAGACTTTTTTTCCTTGTCATTGTTGCCTAAACCATACAGTATAACAACTATTTAAGTAGCCTTTACACTGTATTAGATATTGTAAGTAATCTAGAGATGATTTCAAGTATACAGGAGGTTGTGCAGCATAGGTTAAATGCAAATACTACACCATTTTTTATCAGGGCCTTGAGTACCTATGGATTCGGATATCTGCAGGGAGTCCTAGAAAAAATCCCCCATGGATACCAAGGGATGACTCTGTGTGTGTGTGTGTGTGTGTGTATGTGTGTGTGTGTGCGCGCACGCGCGCGTTCGCGCACAATTTCAACCATGACAGTTTCTTTTTAACAGAGTATTGGTACTCGATTGAGAATAGTTATGACAAATGTGTAAAGATGTTGGTAAAACCACTTTATTATTTCATAAATAGCCTTTTTTTCTTATTTTATTAGGTTGTATTTGGCATACAACTTACTTTTTATACTTTTGTATACATTTTTAGAGCTTTAGTGTTCAGACTTCAGTTTCCTGAAAATATTCTGTCTCATTTACACATTCTGTGATCTGGAACACTGATCCAGTCTCCAATTTTGTGTCTCAGCGTTTTTCTCTGTGTGAATTTCAAGCCCTTGGATTTAGTTTATAGTGAATGGCTGGCCTTGTGAAGGCCTTGTTAACATATTCAAAATGTAATCTGTCTCAAAGCTGAGGTAGTGACCAGAATAACCAATGCCACATTCTTTCCCTTCTTTGTGATAGAATGCTTTGTGTAATTCAGTGTATGGAGGTGACACTTACAGCTCTTTACTACTTGACCCTTTATAAGGACTGTTATTTCTTTATTGTATTTGCCATTTAACCAATGATCTGAGGACATGAAATGTCTTTTCAAAAGGTGCCTTAGAACATCGTTTTTCTGTGAATTGGTAAGCAAAAGGTTCTTGAAACCTAATGGGATAGGAGAGAGCTATCTTGCACACCTCATCTCCTTTCTGTTCTCTTTTGACTTGGATCTTTCTGTGGGAGTTCTGTATGTGAGCACCTGCTTGAAAGGTGTTTGATAATTTAGGGCCAGAGAGCATTAGAACAGCCATGTAGTTGAAGTGAGAATGCCTAAGGAAAGTGGAGAAGGAGTGCTATGGCTGAAGGAACTAGAGTTCTTTAATTTAGCATACATCTCTTCATTTCTTTACCCCCTCCGCAATGCATGTTCTGTTTGTGGTGGAAGTAATCCTTACCAGGACACATCAGAGGAATGTTCTTTGATTATGGCTAAATCAGTAATTAGGACTTCTAATGTAAAGTATAATATCTTTATCCAAGAAAAATCTGTGTTACCATGGGATTCATCAGAATAGAATTTTTCCTTTAAAGTGAACTTATTCATCAAAATGTAAGTTATGGACATTCTTAGTAATTTTATCTTTGATACAGAGCCCTAAGGAAGTTTTTAGTATACTGGTTATGTGTGGATGCATGTATTGGTGTGTATGGATGCACAGTTTGTAGACTAAAAATAGTGCAATAAGATTACTCCAAAAATGTTTAATCCTTCATAAAGGTATTACTGCTTTGCTGAGTTTTGGGATATAATGTATGGATATAATGTTTGGCACACTAAGAATCTTGGATGTAATGTTTAACTTTACTCAGGGAAAATACCATGTAATATAATAATGTTCACATTAGAAAAAATGTTGAGAACCCAAATATAAGATTGTGCTAGGTGATTATAGCAATTGAGAAGAGAAATAAAGTGTATAAGTACTAGGGAGGCTACTTCTGAGAATTTCAAAACTGTATCCTGAATATCTGATACGTGTTATTTTTCAGGTATGTTGATTAACTCATTCCTTTATATGTGTGTGTTGGAGTGTGTGTTGATCATGATCTTTAAGAATAGCACAGGCTAATGTAATTGCCTGTAAGATTATCTTACATTTTGAATTTAAGGGGAAGACATCATCATTATTATAGGGACAGTAGGCATTAAATGCATAATCCTGTAGGAGGGCCTAAGGTATAAGAGTTGAGGTGGGAAATAAACCCTGCCTGCAAATTGATTATAATGTGGTACAGAGACAGGAAGGGTGGCCTTATTGAATTATGGTATGGATTCACTCATGGCAAAGTTCTCCACCCAGTCTATCTTATGCTATAGACAGTTGTGTTACAGTGTCTTTCTTTCTGGCGATCATGGAAAGGAATTCTAATGGTAAAAGTCTGTAGTGAGGGAAAATTTTATTGACAAGAGATATTCCCCCCCCCCCCCCGGGTTATTCTCAATAATTACATATCATTACCAGGTAAGAAAAGTTACTTATCCTAGATTTGTGTAGAATGAAAATTGTTTATCAGTCCACAGAAATACATGTGTTGTCATTTTGAACAACTAACCTTAAAAAATCTATTTTTGGGTGGGACAGTGGGCAAGTTGGCTGCCTTCTTAGTGTACTTTTTTTTTTTTTTTTTTTTTTTTGAGACAGAGTCTCGCTCTGTTGCCCAGGCTGGAGGGCAGTGGTGCAATCTCGGCTCACTGCAAGCTCCACCTCCCGGGTTCATGCCATTCTCCTGCCTCAGTCTCCCAAGTAGCTGGGACTACAGGCACCTGCCACCACGCCCAGCTAATCTTTTTTTTTTTTGGTATTTTTTTTAGTACAGACAGGATTTCACCATGTTCGCCAGGATGGTGTCGATCTCCTCTTAGTGTACTTTTAACTCTGCTGATATATTGTCTTTAATAATCTAGATCATGGCACCCAAACTGTTTATTGTACTGTATTATTAAAAAGTGTATATTCTTTTCAAATGCATAATTGAAAGGGAGAATTTTCTGACATATACAAGGCTTTTGTTTCATTATTTATTTGGAATACATGGGGCCAGAGGGTATGAATGCAGTTAGGTTTTGTTGGAAGGGGACTTGCAAAGACTGTTTGAGGCATGATGTGCAAGTGAGTGTTTTTAAATCTCAGAGGTGTGATTATGTCATAACAGCCATAACCTCTGGGCTTGCTTTATTACTTTTATTAAAACAAATCTGTATGAGGGCGCTATGTATATTTTGGTGATGAAGGAAATGAGGTGGTTAATTTATTATGTGAACAGCACTTTCAACTAACCACAGCGTGATTCACTGGGAGTGCAGTGAAAAAGCCTAACTCTGTAGAAATGACTGCATTTTGATTTGTGGACCTTAACTTTCAACACCACAACATGAAGTTTATCTACAAAATGATTCCCTTTTTTTCTATAGTGTTTTTGTACAATTTTAAATCTCTGTTTCTTTTCATTTTATTGTGGGAAAATAAGAATTTAGTAAATGAACTAAACAGCTCTCATCAGCAAACTAAAGAGAAAAAAGGGAGGAGGATCGACACATTAGGGCATTACGAAAGCGAGTAGCATCTTTATAGCTTCCAAATATCTCCCACATCTACCTCAGAAGAGGACTCTACAGAATAAGTCAATATTCTAAGCTCTCGATGAATGACAATAGCTATCTGAAGTCAAATAAGAGTCCAGGAAAATGAGGCACCTATTCTTCCCTTTTGTAGGATGCATTTTTAAGCAGATAGTGGAAAAGAAAATTAATCTCTTGCAAGACAATCTCTGAGATTTAAAAGTTGGGGGAGGGAGGCGGTTAAATCTCTGAGGCGTCAGTTATGGGAGAAGGTGAGGATGTGTACCACACAGAAGCACACACACTGTAGAGTGAGATTGACAGAGGGACTTGTCTGTCTAACAAGTTTGCAGTGTATTGAAAGCACTTGTATACTCATAAACAGCCATTGAAAGACCAAGAAAAGGTTGTTTTCCTTGGAGTGGAGCCATATCCAGCATCATCTGGTGATGTGAACCTGCGTAGAGAGAGAGTGAAAATAGGTCATCTTCCCAGAAATATTTCTGAAAGACCCCATCATTTTCCAGATGTGCCAAGTACCAACCATTAAGAGACAGGAAGCCTTGGAAATCAGTAAGCCTTTTAACTGCCAGCAATTAAGGTATTTTATATCTGGAACATTACAAGTCTCCATGAAAGGAAGTATAACAATCAGTTTTGTATTTTATCTCTGCTTCCTTGGAGTGGCACACCACATTTCTCTTCAGATCCCTACATTTACTCTAAAAATTACGTCATTCCTTCATAACCCTTCCCCAGGAGAGTTGACAAAGTCCAGGAGAAACGTTATTTGTGTAGTTTAAAGACAGGCTATAGAGGAGAGAGGTCCACGCCCGTGGTTTCTGTAAATGGGGTAGACTGGGAGGGAGCACTGGCACGCCTGGTTAGGTTGTTATTTGGTCATCTTGACCAGTCATTCCTGGTGACTTTGTATCTACTTTGAAACTGCTTCCGTCATGGTGATTAGTAATGATTGTGGACAGCCCCAGATTGAGGTAGAAATTTCATTTTAAAGTTGGATTGTCGGCAAAACTTCGTTTTAATGGCATTGGTTGGGCCTCTCAAACTTTCAGGTATCTTCACTAGTAGAAGTAAACTATGTCCTGGACATTTCAGGGGAGGTTATGTTTGATATTACATAAGATAGGATTTAAATTTTTAAAAGAGGATTTATGTTCATAATGGTTTTGCTACTTTTTATAAGGTTGAGATTTAAGAAGTTATTCTTGGGAGTTGGTTTTGAAAAGTCTGTTACTCTTCCTTTCTCCCTTCTAAATGCCCACCACAAACCAATGCAGAACATAAGTTATTTTTAAAACATAGATAATAGAGAAGCCATAATTTCAAGTGTATCTCTGCTCTTCCCTGCCTTCCTCAGCGTTTCCTTCTGTGCCTGCTTGCTATGTGCCTGTTTCCTCAACTCCCTTCCAACCTCCTGTGAGCTGCCTTTTGAAGAGGTGGTTTGTTCCCTAGTTCCTCATTCAGAGCCCTCCTCATATGGTGTGAAATACAACCAGGCTTTTAAAAAAGTGAGCCAAACCTTGTTTACGATTTGAAGCCTACTCAGATATGTGTTGACAAATCTAAGCAACTTTTTTTAGTTTTTCAAAATACAAATTTACGGGCACGCTCCCAGAATTAACATTAACGGAACACTGACCCAGTGATGGCAGCAGAATGCAGAAGATGTCTAACCCAGTCAGCTAGATGGTCAGGGCATGATTGTGAATCAAATGGAACATGGAAGTTGGCAGTGAGCCAGGACGTGTTTTCTTGTGGATAAATCCCATGTTTATCATTAAGTTTGTAAAAGGAAATTTGGATTCTAGATTAGAATACTTGGTTAGTCACACCTTGCGCACATAACTATGCTCATTGACCTATGCCCATCCTTGCAGTTGAGTTATTCAGGGTGTGTTTAGTGAAAATTTCCCTGAGAGATAAAGATCCTACATAGACAGGAGCCTGCTTTAAACTAAAATTTCAGAAACATTTTCACTGGCACCATCCTTGTTCGGTGTGGTTTAGTGGAAAGACCACAGAGCCCTGGACACCAAAGTGAGCTATGGACCTTGGTTTAGCTACTCATGTGTCATGTCACCTTGGGAAAGTAATTTTACCTTCTTGAAAAATAAGATAAGGATACCCGTATGTTTTCTGAAGGAATGTTAAAGGGAAAAAAATTAGACATGGAAGTGCCTGAAGGTGCATATGTGGAAGTGATTTCACTTCATGAAATCAAACAAATTTCATTCACTTTAGTACTTTTTTGTTTAAACCTTTGATGTTAAGGTCCTATTTATTCCTATTGTTTATTCATATGCTAACCTTATGAAATATTCACTGAATCATTTAATTTCAGGTTACAAGAGACCCTCAAGGTCATTTAGTTCACACCTGGCAGGTATAAGCATGTTCATTCCCTTCTGCTGAAAGGGAGGACAGAAGCAGCCAATGGGGAAAGCTTCCAAAACAAAGGATCAGAGAGAGTGGCAGCATTGCTGTGGTCATAATCCAGGAATGAGGAAGTGAAGGCCCATTGCCTGCCTCTTATAAATAGTAATGACAGGACGTGTTGCAGAAGGAAAGATAGGCATTTGAAGTTGAATTGGAAAGTACACTTTAAACTTCTGTTAGTTATTACCTACAGAATTTTTTTGTAAGTCTATAGTGTTTTACTTGTTATTCTTGTGTGTCTGATTCTTCTGTTGTGGTTTACATCTAAATTGACTCAGTATTTTGGAGGTGGGAGTGGAAGAGGGTAGAATGCTTAAAAACAAACACAGCAGCAACAACAGAAACAAACTCTTTAGTTTGTTGGGATGCACGAGCTAGTGATGGGTTGGCAATAAGAAACAGCTGTTTGTTTGTTGACAGCCTGCCTTTCCTCTCCCCTAATCAAGCTGTTTCTCATCACGTAATTACCAACTCTTTAGTATTTAAGACTTGTGGATTTACGGTTGGTCATATAATATTTGCCAAAACGTCATAGTTTACATAAAAAATTAGTGATTCCCCTGTAGTCATTCTACTGAAATATAAATGTGAGTTGTAATAAAATACCTGAAGAGACTTCTGAAATTCATTTCAGATATAAGGGAATGTAGAGGGTGTTTTGTGTGTGTTCTAAAAAGGAAGTATTGGTGTAACTCTTCCCTCTCTTGTAGACTCCACTGCCAATCTGAAAAGCATTCTGTTTTCAAAAATGTAGTAAGGCAGCACTGATGTGGATAACAGGATAGATTTTGTTCTGATGAAGAAGGACATGGTTGCTTGTTTCTGTCTTTGTCTTTTTTCTTAAAACACTGTTCTAATATTCAAGCCAAGCGTGAAAGGAAATAAAGTTGTTGGAGGGTCCAAGATGATGTTTCAGTCTTCTGGGTAGCTTTAGCAGCAGAAAAATACTGAATGTACCTCCTACTCTAAAGAGACTTAATTTAGGCCAATTTGTAAACAGACTGCTTTCAATGTGGCTTATGCTGAGTGAATCCCATTTTGAAATAAAGGTAATCCTGTGTTTTAGGAAAACAAGCCAGAAAGGTGAGGCTTCTGTGGTTTTATTTTGTTTTACCCTTCAGAATAAAACAAATGTTTTCTAATCATGCTCAGGTCACAGCTTCTCTCGGAATGGAAAGGTTTCTCCAATTAATCTTTTGACATTGCAGAGTAGTTCAGAAAAATCTCCTTAAAAACTACGGTGCCAAAATTTTTTATTTTCATAAACTCTAAGGTAACATCACAAGTTCTCCTTGGTTTGATAGGTTTGAAATTATAATGGATTTTAGAACATATTTGCTTATTTTGTCTTTGATCTCAAAGACATTACATAAATTACATAAATT
Source organism: Theropithecus gelada (assembly GCF_003255815.1). Classification (NCBI taxonomy): domain Eukaryota; kingdom Metazoa; phylum Chordata; class Mammalia; order Primates; family Cercopithecidae; genus Theropithecus; species Theropithecus gelada. The sequence continues at coordinate 65,931,076 of NC_037681.1, read as the reverse complement.
AATTTTTCTTTTAAAAGAGAATATGCGAATAGTAAGTGCTTTTTGAGATATGAGCTGTGACTAGGAAAGGGAATAATTTAGTTTAAAATTTGTAAAATGTCCAATTTTGAAAAGCATATTTTATATGAGTATAGTTTCTATTCTCATTTGCATTGTGTTCATACTGTTTTTCATCTGAAGTTTACATCTACTTTTTTTCCTAAAAGCATAAGTCATTGAAAATAGTTTAAATGCATGTGTCAAATTTCTTGCTCTCGTGAAGTCAAAAACTCCCAAATGTTAGCTGAATTAGACTATCAATGATTTCACCAGGTGGCTAGTGACAGTTAATATTTAGGTTGTTACCAGAACATGATGTGTTTGTAGGTTTTTTGTTTTTGTTTTTGTTTTTTAACATAGACACCATGAGAATGACATTTTTTATATTACTTTTACTGCAGTTAGTATCAAGGCAAGATTTATTTCTTTATCTTAAAATATTATCTATACCATGAAGTTGGGATTTGAAATTAAAAGATTACTTCTAGCTTAATTGGAGCAGGTAGGCAGTAATGGCACATAAAAGGTGAATATTTTCATATGCACAGCTGTGCATGTATTCTTAGGGCTCTGTTGGCCAAAATCTGTTGTCCTAGTAGTGCTCAGGTGCATAATTCAGTCAAATGAATCACAGATGATCCATTTTAAAAGCACTTTAGTGGTTGGGTGTCAAGGGAAGAGTATTTAGTTGTAATTTTAAGAACTTCATCCACAAATCATTTAATGGTATATTTAATTTTAGCTGCCCAAATCTGTGTGGACAAAAATTATTCAGTTATAAATAAAAGGTATATAAATCCTTATTCCAGTGGCCTTCTTTGGGGTGACAGGGAAGAGTATTAGGTGATGTTACAGTTTTCTATTTTGTTTTTCTGCGTTAGACTTTTCTATTTCATAATACTTTTTAAAAAATGATGCTATAAACACCCATTATTACAGAGCCATTAAAAATACAGGTCTATTATCCAGTGATTAATATCCATGACCTTTATTTTTGAATCAGCTTCATAAATATATATATTTTCTATGTCAGCCATTGTCTAGAATTTCATTTTTGTTCTGCTTTCCATTACATACCATGAATTAGATGAAATTAATTTAATCGCTACTACAAACAGAAATTAAACGTGCCCTAATCCAGAGTTACGTTGTTTGCTTTTACAACTGTAAGTCATAAGTAATTAATTTTCCTTGGAAAATTAATTCACTTACCATTCCCAGTAGCATCATATGTTGACACAGGGTTATAGATAGTTTAATATTTTTCTTCAGCATGCTGGCCTAAACTTTAGAAGACCTTAAATGAAAACAAATTAAAATTTACTCAACTGTATATAATTTGGGGCTATTTAAAATAAGTGTTGTTGTTATTGATAGCATCCAGGTGATGACTCCAAAATTATATTCAAACTTTACAAAATGCCCATTATATATTAGAAAGTCTGAAACAATGTATTTTAATATTTTCTATCCCTCAATTCTGAATTAACATTTGACATGACAACCATCTAACAGCAGCAGCATGGAAAGTTTTTTTTAACATCACTTAACCGTCAAGAACACAAAAGGGTTAACTTACTTGCTGGACGTTTGACCACCTGGGATAGCAGGCCATCCTGTCTGATTCTTACAGAGCTTATTTTCAGTCTCTCACCTCGGTCAGTAGAAAAATTTCTGTCAAGGTCATCTTAAAACATAAAATATATTGATTGCCGTTTTCTAATTCTTTCTTTCTTTCCTGTTTAATACTTTTTTTCCCCTTACTTTCCAGAAAGGCCAGTGTGGAAAATGAAATAAGCAAAGGTCTTCCAGTTAAATAAGGTTTCCCCCACTGCTTTTTATATTCTGGGGACTCAGAAAATATGAGCAAACCAAATTTAGCTTTTCTTTTGCATTTGCCAGGAGGTTATTTAGTAAGGTGATTTTTTTTTTCTGGTTCATAGAACTCTATAAAACATATAGTGTTTATTACTTTATGTATATTTATTTAACTCACTAAGGTGAAACTCTAGTGATGGTGGCAATGTTACAGTTTTAACAAGTGGGGCTTATTTTATAAATGTGCCTTTGTGGCAATAGCTTTCAAAAATGCACAGAGTTAGCAGTGACATGCTCTTTTGGAAAGAAAATTTGCTGTTTAATTCCAGAGTAAAAGTACTACTAGAATACAAAATCACCACTGTTTTTTTTTTTTTGGTTACTATTTATTGTTAAAGTCAACTTAAAAAAAATCTGCACTTGCAGGATTTAACTAACTACATACATTGCAAAGTTGTGTCAGGGAGAAAATGTCTACTTGTTATCCCTATCAGAAGGGGGATGACAGGGAAGTCCCCTTCCCTATGCTTCAGAAGATTTCCCTCTGAGTGGCCTTCAGAGTTAGGATAATGGCTTTCCTCTTTATCATCGTCAGACAAAATGAAAAGATTACACGTGTCAAATTATGCACATTTGTGTTTATGCTCTGACCTAAATGCAGATTGTTGTACAGTCAGGTTTAAGGGAAAGCAGTCTTTAAAAAATAATTTAGGCAGCTCAGGCAATGATTATTCTAAAAACTTTATTCCTAAATCTACTATATACCTGCAATACGATTACATGTAAATATGTATGATAATACTGCATACATTCTTACACAGTTTTTAAAAAATGCTTCTGCCTTCTTTCTGAAATGAACTGGTTTACTTTATTCTGGTTTTGAAGTGGAAAAGTAAATTCACCCTTATAGAAATTTACTAATATTAATCTTCTTTTAATTTCAGAATATATTCTCTTAAAAATTTAAATGAAAAGAGTTTGTCATGTCCTTCATTAACTTTTGTGTCAAAATGAATATCTTAGGAAAACGTTTTATAGCAAACTAAGAAGTGTAGAGGAATTGTGTGTGTGGTGGGTGTACACAAGGAGATTGTAAGTGTGGAGAAAAGAGATGCTAAATTTGAGCTACATAATATTTACCCAAAACTGGCAAAGGAAAACTTTGTTAAAATATATAAAAATTATGGATTCAAGAAACAAAGCTTGGAGAAGTAAAATTTTTTACTTTCCGTGATTATTCTGTTGATTCAAATTAGAATAGAAACAAGATTTTGTGGCAGAAATATGAATGTGCTTTTTAAAAATTGTATAATGTTAAGATATAACAAAGTTCATAATTTTCTGAATGATTGTGACACATTTTGAAAAACCGTGCTGTTTGTGAGAAATAGACAAACAAATGTTCATGCATTGTAAGAACTCTGAGGAACTTTGAGCAGACTATCGCTTGAGTTTGGTCAATAAGATTTTATTTTTAACTTGCGAGCAGAGTGTAAGTAATCATAATTATTCCTAAATTGCTCCCTAAAGTATGGTAAAAGTGGAGTTTTCAGACTGCTGATATTTGTTGGGGAATTAGATTGATGTTTTATAACATGTTACTATTCAATGGAGTCCTTCGCAATAACGTTGGGTGGAAAAGTAAATTTGTACCTAAAGAAATGTACAACTATTAATTTGTATTATATTCCACACTGTTCTTTCAAAACACTAAATTTAAATAAGTTTACACTTCTACTCACAAAGGTAGTAATTAAATTAAGGTAATACATAGAAAGATAAAATGGCAATTTACCACCACCTGAGATTGACAAAACTCTCCCAGGTCTTTCAAAGTGAATCATGCTCCCAGTCATTATCCCGTAGTACCACGATCTTACACATTGACAATGGGGTAAATTGGATTATATTTTTGCTTTTGCTAGAAATTCAAATCAAATCATAGGTAAGATAGGGAATACCACATTGTAATATCCTGCTTTTATGCTTCTGTTAGGGCTGTACATTAGTCTTTGGCTAATAGATCTTGCTAGATAATGCTTTTTCCTTTTGTAGCACCATTCATAGTTTGAGGCCGTCTTCAATCTGACATATAAGAACTCTCCTTCAAAAGACTGTATGTATAAGAATGTTGGAATAATTTAATATATTTTGATAGGTTTAAAATGAACTGGAGATTTATTTTAATTGCAGTGGACGAATTGCCACATTTGTCATACTAAAGTTGCTTATCAGAAGAGGAAAATGAGCAGAAGAATCTTTAAAAAGAATGTTTTGTCTCCAAATTATTTTATATTTGCATGTTAACCGAGAACATTTTTTCTCTAGTCTCTCTCTATATATATATTTTAGAGGAGTAATTTCTGAGTTTTGCTTTTCATCTGATTTGCAGTGAAGATTAAAAACAAAAACAGAAAGAACTTCTGCAATAAACATCACTACCACATTTAAGTTTGTAATTTTTAGGAGAAAGGAACACTAGTTAGAAGCTATTTAATTTTTTTCAGTTTTAATATTTGCCAAATTTATAGGAACTCTCAACATGTTTTTACCTTTTTTCTTTCCATGTATGTAAACAGAATGAAGTTAAATTTAGCGATTTCTTCCCTGGAGTGATTAAAAGTAATGTAATTTGTTTGTTAATAACAAACAAATTTATTTTGACATTATTGTATATTCTATATACTATAATGTGGAAAAAAGTACTTAAGGAATGGAGAGAAATAGACTGTTGTAGCTAATAAGAGTGCTTAACTCTGGAGGGGCCACCAAGGAGTCTGCCATGATTGACAAGCATTCTAGTGGAGCCTTTCTTTCCTTTTTCTTTTCTTTTCTTTTTTTTTTTTCCTTATAGCAGTGTTGAAGTCAGTCAAAGTATATATACAAAGCTCAGTGAATACCAGTTTCCCCAGTACAGGGGCTATTTTTTCAGGAAGTCTAACTCAAACCAGATGTTTTGCCTAGACCTAGAGTTTGTTGCTGCCAAGCATCTCATCAGAGGTCAGAGTTCTGGGCTCTGGGCCCTGCTAGAATTCTTTCACAAATTGCTGTTCGGTGAGGTTTTAATCCTAATGGAAAGAATAATGTGCTTGTAAAATCTGCAGTTATTACAAACACAGTATACATATTGTGGACTTCAAATGACTACATATTTCATCCCCATAAACAGGGAATGCAGATGAATGCCTTGTGTGATAGCTTTAGACATTCTAACTAAAACCTACTATACAGTTTATACCACATTAACCATTTGCATTTGTAATACCCTAATAAAAGAAACTGTTATTTTTGGGTGACAACTGGTAACCAACTTATGCCCCCCCACCACAACCAATTTTTTTTAACAAGCTCTACAACCCCATACAGCTGTTTGAACACAAGAATTAAAAACATTCAGAACCAATTGGATATTCTCATATCCAATATTTGGATCTATGAATGCTGTAGTACTAGGTGAAAAGTTCTTAAAGCAAAAGACATCATTATGCCAAGACTTAACTATCTTATATTTGGAAACACATATAAATGTCTTAAAACCAAATTAATTTATTCAAATTAGGATGAAGAATTTGTAATGGAGAATGTGGTTGGTATTTAGCTAAACATGAGTCGTAGCTCTTTCGGAAAGGTTAAAAAGGTGTACTGAGATTGATTATATCTCTGCATAATTAATTTTATATACAAATGTTACGGATATTATTACATGCTTACTTGGGGGCACTGCTGCTGCTGATTATAAGCCTGAGAGAAATTCTCAGATAAAGGTAGGTGTGTGAAACTAGAGAATCACAATTTGGCTTAGAAATAAGGATGTTAATTAAACTATCCTGCTGCAATTAAGTAAATCTGCAGTTAAGTTAGATGTGGCAAATTTTTATCGAAACAGTGAAAGCCCAAATTTCTGAAAATGAGAAATTGAACTGTAAAATAAAACTTTTAAAGACAGATTCTAATGTCCCTGAATTACTCCTTAACATATGCAAGCAGTTTTTGGTTTGAACAGTTTGTAGCATTTATTTGGGGTGGGAGTCTAATTTCTAAATACCTTTTTGTTTTTATATTTAAGTAACAATATGGGGTATAATAAATATGTAAACAAAACTTAGACTTCAAACAAATAAAAATTGGTTAACTGCGGGATCCCCCAAAATTTTAATGAAACATTATCGTATGGATGGTACATTTTTAACCACAATTTTTATTTTTACCTCTCATTTATATAAAAGAAAATCAAAATTGGTATCTCTGCTGCCCAGACAGACAATTGCATTGGTGTTGAGAGGAGCCATTATTTATATGAACTTAAAGTCTCTTCGTTGCTGCCAGCAAATGAAAAAAAAAAAAAAGACTTGAAGTATGTGATGTTAAAAAAAAAAAAAAAGTTTGGAAGATATTTGTGCTTTACCACTTTCTAAGTTGTGGAACAATTTTAAAATTCTATTTTCTGATTAATCTTTTTTGCTGTTGTGTGTCTCTGAAGATATTGCATGCCGGCAGATCTTCTGCAGAGTATTTCCTGAAAGAAAAGTGATGTATCTCAATGAATGCTATCTCTCTTCCACAAAATCTCTCATAGTATGTCATACCTAGTACTCTGTCATTTAATGTCACTTTATTGTATAATTGCCAACAAGGGACTTTTTCCTGGATGAAAGGTGCAATATTGATGCACAGTATTTTTATTATCTTTGGTATTCGGAAAAGCAACATAATGTTTTTCATGTGTTCAATAATTCCCCCCCATAAAGTTAGGGGATACCATCATCAGTGTCTGTAAAGACGGTAAGAATAAATGCCAAAATTTGAGGCTACATTTCATTCTGTATGGCATAATCATTCAAGTGCAATTAAAAAAAAATTAGTCTGAGACTATGATCACTTAATGAGAAACAAACAATTTCATATTAACGAGTTCCCATTTGCCAATAATTCTGTCATTTGTAACTTGAATCAGTCATCACCCTGCAAATAGCCCTTTCAAGACATTATTTGCAATTTTGTCCTTTGTTTTCTGTCCTTGATGTTGTGAAAGTGGCCGTCTACTGTTACAGGAATGAAAAGAGATCCCGTTCAAACATCTTTTGTGTTTCCACTTTCAGTGAAAAATGTTTTTCAAACCTGCAGCTGGTTATTTCTGCAGGAGTTCCCACTTATGCTCAGATTTGATTGACATTTTGAAATGGCAGCTTTTCATGAAAAGCTGTTAACTTGTAGAATTCAGTTATGGTACTAAGACAGACTGACTTTGTTCTGTGGCTGGGACCTGTCCAAACTAAATAGAACCCTGCATCTGAATTTAATAGTGCTACTCAGCCAAGATAGGGCACTTTTGCCTTTTTTCCCTTCAAAACTCTGATGCTTCTTATATGTTCTAAAACTAACTTGATGGATATTCATCCCAACATCTTTCTGTTCTGTAATTGCTTCAATTGACATGTATAGTCATTCTCTTGTTCCCTCCCTTGAACATCTAATGTACTACGACAGTGCTTTAAGATATAATGCTAATTGAGAAGAACTTCTTAATTTATAACTAATGTTACAGAGCACAGAAAATTTCAGAGTATTGTAACTCTTCCAGTATAGAAGATCTGTAATTTTTGGAAACATGTTGTTGCTACTAAAGCTGTAGATTAATTATGTGAAAAATAGTTTGCATTTGGTGCTATACAAATATACAGTTTATTACCATTTTTCATTCATTTACTCAGTAATACCTACAATTTCAAGGGCAATGTGCTATAAACCCCACAAATCACAAAGTACGTGATCCCTGCCCTTAAGGAACTTTGAATTTGATATCTTCTCATTATACTTAACAGAGAATTAATGCTTCCAAATGTGCTGATTTATAAAATTATTTAGTGATAATGATCTTTAATTTTTCAAATGGCCAGCTGTTCTTGTATTTGATTTCCATACAACACTCTCATGAGACGAATGGGAAAATTTAGTATCCTAGGCCTCTTGTGCTTATTTTTGTGGTCTTGTGTCATCTGTTAAGAAAGGTAAAAACCTGGTTTCACTTCCAAGTGTTTGGGCATTATTGGTGTTATATGGAGCCATTAACCCTGAATAGCTGTATGTGATACCTGGTTTCACCTGTCTTAAGAGAGCGGGCTGTGACATATAATCACTGTAGACCTAGATCACCCTTATGCAGCACTGATTTTTGAGTTCTCAGCTCACACACCTGAAGTTGAATTGAAGTAGTTGACTCAAGATGACTCTAGTTCATGTTAACTGTAGCTCGCTTATTGCTGCGGCTTTACTCTTAGGTAGCTTATTTCCACAGCATATCCATAAGAGCACAAGCTAGTGCTACGTAGTATGCCCTCTGAGAATGTTAGTGTAAAAATACCATGTTTTAATTTTTATAGCTCTGAAAAAACTTCAGGGTTGGAGTGGTTGAAATATTGGCCAAAATTATAGTCCTAATATTATTCCTGGATTTTAGTATCACACCCTTGTTATCATACAGCTTAGATACTTGAAATAAAACCATACATATCCAGGATTTCAGAGGATTGGTAAAACTTTACAATGCACTGTTAGTAAAAGTAATACTACTTTTAAGTCATATGGCGATTTCAGAATCAAAATTACTTTTAAATAAGAGTTTAAAATCACCTTTCTTATTTTATGGAGCAATTTTAAATCTTAATTTGACATTTGTTAGGAATATCCATGGACCCACAGTCGGTAAACAGGTAGTCAAAAGGGCGTTCCTCTGTCCTGAGGGACTGTAAACTGATTTAACTGTTTGAGTGTGCCGACTGACAGTGTGTATCAAGGTCCTTAAAATGTCCTGCTTTGTTTTGACCAATTCTCTTTTGAGCGTTATGTCTTAAGCAAGTTAACTGTTATGCATAAACATGTTCTTATAGTGTTACCTATAATCATTGAAAACTGGAAAAGCAAAGAAAATGTTCAATAAAAACATTAAAATTTGTTCATATAATTGAATAATCTGCAATCATTTAAAATTAAGCTTCCAAACAATTTTTAATAAAATGTGAAAATAAAATGTTCAAATGGCTAACAGCTGGGTTCACATTTGTATTACAGAAGAAAAATATGCCTAGGAAAACCTGAAGGAAAAATCCCTAAAAGTTAAGATGAGTTGCCCCAGGTGATAAGATTGTGTGTATTATTTTCTACTTCTCTGTATGCATTTGTGTACTGCTCTAATTTGCTGTAATTAAAACATGTACCTTTTTTTCCCCTAAGGAGAAAAAATGGTTTATTAAATGAGAAATCCAGAAAAAAATAGTGACACACTGGAATGTAGAAATTCTGTTTTCTAATTTCTTTCAGGGTAGCTTCAGTTCTTAAATAATGGCCCTAGTTCAAGAGGTGAAAAATAGTTATCTGCAAGTCTATTCCACTAGCAGAGTATTTTTGCTTGTCTAACACTAAAATTTTTAAATAATATAAATTTGAAGGTTGTTAGGGCACAAGCCTTTCCAGTTTACCCTAAGTCTCGACATTTTTCTCTTGTGCCTGTGTGATTTAGACATTTGTGTAACCTCCCAGGCCTGTGAGATGCAAACGTTGTATTTTTCCAGCTCTGTGCCTAACGCTGAATACCTTTGTCGTAATAGTAGTGGTCCACTCCAAGTTTGGGTTTTGGGGGTTTTTTCCTCACTCAGTATATGGTAATGGTCGTGGCGATAGTGTTGATCATAACATTTTTTTGTTGAGCCCTTTTGTAGCGCCCAGTTTATAATAAAATATTCTATCTAGTTCTAATAATTCTATATGGCTAGGTGCTGTTATTTTCCCCATTTCGTAGATAAAACAACTTGAAGCACAAAGAGGTTAAGAATCTGTTAATAGTAGAGCCAAGATTTGAAACTAAGTCTACCTGGATTCAAAATCTGTGCTCTTAATATTGATAACTAAGTTATATGTGGAATGATTCTATTTTAGCATCTCTGGAAGTCTTTAACCAGTAATAGTCTTACCTTGTTGAAGAGAGAACTCAGTACGATTGCTTTTCTTGTTTTTGCATGTCATAAACGACATGGTATTATTTAATACTCATTAAACAACAAATTATTAAAAATGCATCCTTTAATACTCTTATTAAACAATAAACCATGTTATTTTAAATGTATAGTAGTTGTATGTTGTATGTTAAGATATGGAGGGAAAATATTGTTTACTATGGAAACTTGATACAAATATTCTCTGCCCCCAAGGAATAGTACACTCACTTCTTATACAAAGTTATATTAGCTTAAAATGTGTAATTCTGATATATTCAGCTTTTGTTATATAACATTCAGGAATATAACCTCTATAATAACTATCTAAGTGTATTAAAAGAAAGCTCTCTGTTAAATAATTTGATATTCAACTTTCATGGTTTTATATGCCTAATGCCTATTCTTCGAATATATGTTTTGGTTTGCCTTTTGGTTCTATTTTGGCAAAAGAAACCAATTTGGGAGATTCTGATTAGAGGGAGAAAATTGGTTCTATATGGAACAGAAAATATGTGTTCCAAAATTTTTAAAACTCTCATGAGGGTTGCATCACTTAACTCTTTGTATCTGACCCATTTAGAAAATGTGACATGCTTTTTTTTTTTTTGAGATGGAATCTCGCTCTGTCGCCAGGCTGGGGTGCAGTGGTGCAATCTCGGCTCACTGCAACCTCCGCCTCCCTGGTTCAAGCAATTCTCCTGCCTCAACCTCCCAAGTAGCTGGGACTAGGCGCATGCCACCACACCCAGAATTTTTGTATTCTTAGTGGAGACAGGGTTTCACCATGCTGGCCAGGATGGTCTTGATGTCTTGACCTCATGATCCACCTGCCTCGGCCTCCCAAAGTGCAGGGATTACAGGCGTGAGCCACTGCACCCAGCCTCGACATGCCATTTTAAAAGTAATTTTTTACAAGTGATGGGAAAAGGAAGAAAGTCACAGAAGTAATTTTTGCTTTAAACTCTTTAAGGAGAAAGTATTCATTATGCAGATACAAAACATTTATTACGCTAGTAGTACATAGAAAATTAGAAAAGAATAAGCATGTAAAACCCTGCCACTGGTGGGTGACTGTTTGGAGGTGTATAGGAAGTAAGTGTTCTAAGTTCATGCATGTCGAAAAAGATATTTTGCCCTCATGCTTGAATAATAGTTTCAGTGGATGTAGAATTTTAGGTTGCAAATATTTTTTCCTTAGTGATTTTTTTTGCATCCATTCTGTTGCCTTCTACTACCCAGTGGTATTGATGGCAGTCTGATGCTCGTTTCTTTGAGGGTGACCTATGTTTTTAATTTCTGGAAGTTTGGGGTGTTTTTGTTGCTTTTTGTTTTTTTGTGGGTGTTCTGTGGATTTTTTTTTCATCTTTATATGCTTAGATGCTCATATCTTTTTATTAATTGGGTTGGACACTTCTTGTACCTTTTGCGATCTAAAGATGTCCTTCACTTTTGGGAAATTATCTTTTGCTATATATTAGATTTCTTCTTCAATATTGGACTGTTAGGTGAAACATCTTTGTCTCTACAATTTTTCTAAATTTTTCAGCTCTTGATTTGTATTATTGCTGTACTGGGGGAGCTCCTCCACTTTATCTTCTGATCATTTTATTTTGAATATTTCATTTTGATAATCATTTTTTAATTTCTAAAAAATTTGATCTCAAATCCTTTTTGTGGTGTTATATTCTTTTTATTGTTCATTTTCTTAGCTACAATGTTTTCTTTAATTTTTTTAAGAAACAAATCAGCTGGATTTCTCTTCTCTTTCTTTTCTGTTTTTTTGTTTGTTTGTTTTCGTTTTTCTATTTGTTGTCTTGCTATCTCTTAGGATGGGGACTTTTCAGCTTCTTGAAAGGCCTTTGATGGTCTCTTCCTATTTAAGAATATGGTCATGCAAAGTCGAACGGAGCTTTGCTACATGTAAGGTAGGGTTTGTTTCATTAGCAGGCTTTGCTTTGTCAGGATCTCTTGAAGGGAGGTGGCTATTCTTAAAATGGGAAATGTCTACACGGCAGATTTCAGAAGACTTTTTCCCTGCGTTCTCTCCAGTCTCCTTAAGAAAGAACCCTATATACTTTTTTCTTCTTTGATAGGGGAAGTAGAATAAATATTTGGCTGTATAGGTGGAATAAATATTTTGGATGCTGCTTGTGATGAATTTGGGGGGCATACTGGTTAAATAATGACACACCTCCTACCACCACCAAATTCATATCTGCCCAGAACCTCAGAATGTGACCTGATTTGGAAATAGAGTTTCTGCTGATATAGTTAAGATAAGGCCATAATGGATTGGGGTAGGCCCTAATCCAGTGACTGGAATCCTTGTAAGAAGAGAACACCAACACACAGAGAACACTGAGTGAAGATGGAAAGAGAGATTGGAGTGATACAGTTTCAAGCTAGGGATTACCAGCAACACCAGAAGCTAGAAGAGAGGTGTGGAACAGATTGTCTTGGAGCCTCCAGAAGGAATCCACTGCCCATGTCATGATTGTGGACTTCTAGGCTCCACAACTATGAGATAATAAATTTCTGTTGTTTGAAGACTCCCAGTTAGTGGTAATTTGTTATAGCAGCCCTAGGAAACTGAGAGGGGTGTGCAGCAAATAAGACTTGATGGCCTGACTAGCATACTTACCAGACCTTTTGAATATCACCTCTTGCTCTTGTAGTTCTTTGCATTCAGGACTGTACACGAGAAGTTCAAAGGACCAGACTTCACACTTGAAAACTCAGACTTGGGAAAAGGATCCCCAGTCCTTAAGATGTGAGAATTAATGATTTGGGAGGATTCGGTTGTGGTAGGGTATGGCAGAATTTTTGCCTCTTCTCCTGTTCTCCTACCTCAGTATACATGGTTAGGGGACTCCCTGCTCTTCCCCAGGCATGATAATGGGGACTTAGGATCTCAAGACTTGCAGTTCCAGCATTAAAGACATTATGAAGCAGGGATCTGATTCAGCACCTCAGCTTTCTATCAGGATTGATTAGCTTATGCTGTCGTTCCCGTGGCATACTGTGCAGAAGGCCAACGTCTGTGTGAAGCCAACCTGCTGGGAATCAGTCTTTGGCAAGTCAGCTTGTTCTTAGGAGGCAACTGTTTTATATTCTGACTTTGAATTAATGCCCTACATCCTATCCAATATTTTATCTGACATATCCCAAGCCAGACCTCTCTAGAGGGTCTGCCTGAAAGGAGCCACTTCTTAACTGTGTCCCCATGATGTATGTGTCAGCCTACAACTTCTTCCTTCTGACTTTTCTTACTCATGACACATAATACTGAGGTTTTGAGGCAAATGTCTGTTCCTAGCCATTGAACTTTCTCTAGTAGCAGGTACATCATAGGGGATTTAGCAAGGGAAAACACCCTGGCCTTTACTTTTTAAACCATGTTTCCATTTTTGTTGAACTTTACCGGGGAAAAATTGTAGAACTCGAGCCTTTAAATTTAATGTCTATTGAGATGAAAAAGTTTCATAGGTGAGTTATCAGTAGTTGAAAAGTGTGTATGACTCTTAGTAATAGCTATTATTAAAACAGTGATGGACACTGGTATGGTTTAAGTCACTGACAACGTGGTTTTTCTATGCTGTCTAAACATTGGTTTCTTTAATATGTTTCTAACTTTGTTCCGTGGCTTGACTAACACTAATTCCTTTTCTACTTTTTCTTTACCTCTGAGAAGATATTGCTTCTGTGCATTTCACAATGTAGAGAGAAACTTGCCTCACTGTGACCCCTAACCTGTGTAGTAAATCCTCTAGAATTAATTTTGGTTCCTTCTGATCTGTGCCCCATGTGACTCCCCCCAAGATTTCATTATTAGATTTTGACAGCCTTTTAAATTTGTAAATGCCACAAATTTGTCACTAGAGATGAATGGGTAAAAAGAAAATTCCTTGCAGTGGAGGATATGGGTAAAATATTTCAAGTGACAGATCTGCATCAATAATGTTAATGTTTATGGGGTGATGAAAACCATATAAGTCTTAAGCCAGAATCTTGTTTCAGCTGAGTCCCAGAAATTTTGACCACAGAAGCCAAGGCGCATTCCGTTTATTCCAACAAGTGTTTTTTCACATCCTTTCCAACTGTCTGAAAGACAATTGTCACTCTTAAATGCCTGAAACTTTAGATGCTTTTTCTACTGGATTAGTGAAAAGCAATGGAAACATTGTCTACTGTTCTCAGGATGACTTTTGTCTTTCCTTGAGTTCCTAAAATGGAGAGCAAATTTGACAATGTTATTTTGCCCTCTACTTTTTATGTTCGTCATCTGGCAATGTTTTCAAGAAATTTTGCATCATTCTTTCTGACTTCTGAAGCCTTCCTTTCATGCCAGAAGGTTGCCGTTGCTGAACACTGAGCGGTCACAGGGCCACAGGCTTGTCTCTTACTGATACCAAGGGAGTTCCCCAACTTGAGTGGCTTCCGATGCCAGTGCAGAAGAGCATTAGTATCTGGGCAATTGAAAAGTACATTCACAGGAAATTTAGAGAAAAAGGTTATTGAAATTTTCCCAATTATGATGACAACTAGCATATGTATATGATTATTTTTAACTAAAGAAGAAGGATAAAGAACTTTGAACCACTATAGTGTGGTCCTTTGTCTATTTCGTTGCATATTTTGATTTTTAAATAATTAACAAAAAGGATTCATTCAAAACAAAGCTATTTTAAACTTTCCCTGAAAAGTTAAAAGTGGTTCTTTGGGAAAAGAAGGAAAAAAGATTTTTAAAAAATTACCACTGTCCCATCTTCACCCAAGTGTATACTGGAGGTTTCCATGACTTTAGATATTAAGCTTATTTCTTTACTAAAGTTATGTGGATATCTTGGTAAAGAAATTATAAGCTTGTAATTGTTATCTCTAACTTCTAGGCTCAAGCGACTCTCCCACCTCAGCCTCCTGAGTAGCTGAGACTACAGGTGTACCACCACACGCAGCTAATTTTTAAAATTTTTGGGTAAAGTTAAGGTCTCACTATGTTGCCCAGGCTGGTCTCAAGCTCCTGACCTCAAAAGATCCTCATGCCTTGGCCTTCCAAAATGCTGGTTTTATAGGAGTGAGCCACTGCTCCTGGCCAGTATAAATATTAATATGTTCTGGTGTTAGTACTATAAAATGGATTTTCTTATATAGAGCTATTGAAGAACTTTAAAACTTCCTGTAGATTCTCTGTGACATTTTGTATTTTGCCCCTTAGAATAAAAAACAGCTGCACCAGATTATGAATATTTCCCTGGAAATTCAGCCCTGTAATAGACATTTATGGAGTACCTGTCATTAAAGATTAAGCACCTGGTCTGATGAAAATTACTAGATATGTGTAAGAAAGATTCTGGAAGCAACACTCTTTGTAAAACTAGTAGGTAGTTATCACCTCCTCTTTTTTTTTTTTCAAAAGAATTTCAGAATTATTTGCATATAACAACTGCAAAAGAGTTGTTTTGTTTTTCTTTGTTTACTTAGCTGCTTACAATATACACGTTTCCACTTTATTCCTTGATGTTACTGGTTCTGCTCCCTACCACACCCTGCCTCTCTGCCAGAGTTTTAGATGTTTACAGTGTACTTCCCATCTGCATGCTAGACAGTTTCTACCTTAAATACTTCACCATAGATCTTTTCCCTGAACTCTAAACTCCATATATCCACCTGCCATCTTGACCTTTCAATATGGAAGTCTAACAGGCTTCTCAAACTTAACATGTCTAAAAAAAATGTTGACCTCCCTCCACTAATCCCCCCCATTGAAAATTTTAAAATTAAAACCACCACACAGTCTTATCCTTTCCCATTTCTATTAATGGCATCATCATCTGCCCAGTTAGTAAAACTACAAACCTGCTGTCATTAAAAACTTCTTGTTATTAAAATTCTTTATTCTTCCTTTTGCTTCTCATTCTCTACTATTAACTCCATCTGCTTATTTCCCTCTTTTTCCTCCAGCCACCTGACTCTAGGCAGCCATCATCTCCCTCTTGATATACTGAGAAA
This sequence comes from Theropithecus gelada, assembly GCF_003255815.1. Classification (NCBI taxonomy): domain Eukaryota; kingdom Metazoa; phylum Chordata; class Mammalia; order Primates; family Cercopithecidae; genus Theropithecus; species Theropithecus gelada. The sequence continues at coordinate 65,915,219 of NC_037681.1, read as the reverse complement.
GTCTCTTACCAGGACTTCCTACTTTCACTTTTGTCTTTTTAAAATCCATTTTCTACAGCATAATTTAAAAAAATATGTCAGATCCCATCTCTGTTCCCATTGTCATTGGAATAGAATTCAAACTCCTTGCCATGGAGACTTATAAGAGCTTGTCTACTCTCCAGCCTTATTTCTTAGTTCTTTCTCCTGTTTTTGGTTATGTCTCAGCCACATTGCCCTCCTTTCAGTTTCAACACTGTAGCTTGTTCCTACCTCTGGCCATTCAAAACAGTAGATATTTATTACAAACTTACTTTTAGGGACTAGACACTACTGCCTCAAGAGAAGGAAAGAAATTTTGTTAGAATGGTATAAAAGGGTGGCATGTAAAGGTAGCTAAACTGGCTTATCTCCATTTCTTCTCAGTGTCAGAAAACTTTCAAACTAAAATGGAAATAAGTTGCTGATTCACTTTAAAACCCAAACTTATTTAAAATAAACTGTCAGTTCTAAGCTGAGATTTTACTCCAATAGAATATTCCCTTGATGGGTTGAGAATGAATAAGATGAATTATCTGAGTCCTGATCTTGCTCATATAGCTGTTTCTTTCTCTAAGGACCAACATTTGGTTCCTATACCATAGGATTCTCTCCCTGGTAAAGAGGAGTTAGTAGTATCCATATCTCTTTTCTAAATTCCAGAATTCCTCAATTTGTATTTTCTTTAACTCTGTGACCTAGCCCTTGTCCATGGCCCAGTTAGTCTGTGGGTCAAATGGGTGTGGTTTCACCTAATTTTCCCAGAACCTGAGATATTGCAGGAAAATGAGTTCTACTACATTGAACATTAAAGAAAATATTATGTCTAAAGGCAACATTTTCATATAATTTTTTTCCCAAATTTATTAGTTGCATTAAGGTATGTGTCTGTACCAACGTATGCTGTTGGACCTTTCTGTTAGAGGTGCTTAATTGGTTTCTGACCATGTCAGTTATAAGGTAGAGAATCTGTCTGTGGTAAGTGGCATCCCATAAATGAGTTTCATAAGGCTTGACCTGGGCGCTGGCATGTCAGGACTTCCTAGTGTGTCTTTGCATACCGGTTCCAAATCTCCCAGCTTCTTTGGTATCTTTTTATTGTATGACGAGATGCCATACTTTAGTTCACGTTTGAAGCGACAGAAGCTTAAGTTTTGAGTTCCCAGGAAAAGAAAGACTTAAGCATTTCTAATTAAAGCATCAGAGATTAGTCTGACTAGGGTGTGAGTTAACAGGAACTCTTTATTGACCTAAAAACCTACCCAGAAACTATTTGCATGAGAATTTGGCAGCTTGCAGTGGGAGGGCCTGTGGCTATGGTCAGTCTTAACATGTTGTGTTAGGACATCTTAAATTTCACTTTAAAATTTCTGAGTTTGCTGTTGATTGATGCCTGCTAAGAAAGCTTTTCTATAATAGGAATTTAGATTGTGCTGCTGTAATGCCCTCAAGCAATGCCATGTCACCAGTATCTCCTTCTATTTTAGGGCAATTCTTTTTCTTAAACCAAATTCCCAGCTTCAGCAAGAAGAATCCAAAAGCTGAACTGTTAGAAATTTGTCCCTGGTTTTTCCTTCCTTTACCCAATTTATTGAGTAGCTACTATGTACTAAGAAGCATGGTGTTAAGAAGTGGGAATACAAAGAAAAGTCTAAATGGCCAGCAAATGCACAAAGAGATCTTCAACTAAACCAGTACTTAAGGAAATACAAATTAAAGCAGCAGTAAGAGTGAATACCTACTATGTACCAGGATACAACAACAAACAAATCGTATTTATTTACTTACACACATACACACCTGTGTGCATCAGGTGATAATAAATACTATGGATAAAATAGGAAATGGGGATAGGAATAGTATGGGAGGCAGAGTTTTGCAGCCTGGTCTTCACTGCCACCAGTGCCGGAGGCTAGGTGTGGAGGATCGTTGCAGATCACGTGGAGTGCCTGGGCTCTGTCGCCGTGGTTATGTAGAGATGGGACATGCAAACAAAGGGAAACCTTTCCTTTCCATATTAATTCTCTGACTCCTCATTAATGTGGATCCTGTCCTGGCAGTGTCAGCCTTAGGTCTAATTGGGAAAAGTTTACTGTCTATAATAATAATGGGCTGGAAGCCAGTTAATATCTGACTACATGCGTGGCCACATACATGTATGTGTATTTGGGAAGAGAAAATATATCTTTATAACTTACTACTGGAAACATTAGTAAGGAGACTTTTTTTTTTAAACACGGCTGTCAAAAGTTCTGAGCACCAGGAGGATGTCTCCCTGCCTTCCTTCCCTCCTTCCCTCTATTTCTGTCTCTCTCTTTCTGTCTCTCTCACACACAACCATAGTTTCAGATCAGATTTTCTACACACTGTTTTAATTTATTAGAAGGGAAAATTCTTTCTTATGGCTAAATGTTTGCACTCTTGATTTTTCTAAAGTCCACTTTTATGAGTAAGCTATAAATCTCTAAAAATAGAGATTTACAGTGGAAATGTCAACTCTTTTGTATTATGTCAGGTCAAAATGTGTAGCTAATTGGTGTGCATTTGTTCATGCATATGTCATGAGCCAGAACTGTGTTTTAGTCCAGTGACCACACATGGGGCAGATAGGTGTGGTCCAGTTCAGATATGCTAATGTTTTCTTTGTTTATGGTAAATTAGAATAGTACAAGGTACTGGTTTGGAAAAATATGTGGGCAAGGCAGACATTTAGGATTTATGAACCTTTACTTAGCCGGTATTGCCCTATCATTCCTCCACCATATCGACCTATATCCACTAGGGGACATAAGAGCACCTACTGAAGGAAAGAATGAAAGTCTGTCTACATTAAAATTTAAACACAGAACTCTTAGATAACATACAAAAAGACTCATTTTTTTTAGTTTCGTGATTCATAAAGAAGTTATACATTTTGTTTAAATTTTAATCATCACCAGAAACTTTTAAAGGCAGGATCAGTGTCTTAACATCTATTTATGGAATGAGAACCAAACAAGCAGCTAACTAGCAAGCTTGTGTCATTAACTGAGTACCCATGTGATCTACAGAAGCTATACTGAGAATGATTCTGGCTTTAGAAAATACTTTATATAGAAAAGAATTACCTTTTAGAGTCAGGAGGTGAGACATCCGGAGAGGACGTCTGCTGTCAGATTCCAGTGGACAAAAACCAGAAGAAGTGTTCTGTATTTTGCACCCCGGCCACCTTCTCTAGAGCTATGAAACCCTAGAGACAGATGTTAAGGGCACCACTGTTGTCTTCTAAACTGATTATCTGGCCTACCAGGTTAGAAACTTAGAAACTTAGGTTGTATTTTTACTTAGGGTTCTCTTTTTTTGGGGGTGGGGGTATGATCTACCTACAGAAAAAAATGCAAAGATTTTAAGTGATACAGTCTTTATTGACAATTTTTGCCTTGTAATTGGAGTTTTTAACTAGCATTTAATATAAGTATTAATATAATTGAATTAAGGTCTGCGGTTTTGCTGTTTGCTTTCTGTTTGTCCCATCTGCTTTTTGATCCTTTCTTGTTCCTTTTCTGCCTTATTTTGGCTGAAAATCAAATCATTTTTAGTTTTCCATTTTAATTCATTGACTTTTCAGCTATACTTCTTTGCATTTTTTTAAAGTGGTTACTCTAGGGATTATAATACACATTCATATCTTCTCACAGTCAACAGTGGTTAATATTTTACCACCTCACCTCCTTCTTTGTGCTATATATATCCTGTAATACCATGTTTTACTTTTTGCTTTCTGGTTATATGTCTTTTAAGTAAAATTAGAATAAACACACACAATTTTATATTTACCCATGTATTTTCCAGCTGGTGTCAATTTCCTTTAGTCTGCAAAATTCCCTTTAAAATTTTTTTGTAGTATAGGTCTGCTGGCAATGAGATCTCGTTTATCTAAAAATCCCTTTTCCATTATCTTTAAAGATACAGAATTTGAGGTTGACAAGTGGGTGGGGGTGTGTGTGTGTGTGTGTGTGTGTGTGTGTGTGTGTTCAGCACTTTAAAGACACCATTTTGTTGTCTCCTGGCCTCTGTTGTTTCTGATAAAAAGTTAACCATTGACTCTAAAGTTTCTAGGTATAGTTTTCTTTGTTTTTATCCATCTTAGAGTTCACTGAGCTTCTTGGATCTATACGTTATGTTTTTGAAAAAAATGGGGAAAGTTTTGTTACTACTTCAAATATTTATCTGCCCTATTCTCTCATTCCCTCTCAGGACTCCAGTTACATATATTTGTGCATTGTGATCTTGTCCCACAGTTCACTAAGGTTCTTTTATACCCCTCATCCTCACCTCTCCTTCTTTTTTTTTAATTTCCAGTCTTCAAATAGGATAATTTCTGCATATCTCTCTTTGCGTTCACGGATTTATTTATTTTTCTACTCCAATCTGCTGTTAAGCCTATTAAATACTTTTATTTCAGATGCTGTGTTTCTGGATTCTTTGTTTATTAAAGCTTTAATTCCTTTACTGCTATTTACCGTCTATTCATTGATTTGGTACCATATTTTCCTTTACGTCCTGAAGCTACTTTAAAGTTCTTGTCTGCTATTTCCAACATCTGAGTCATCCTAGTTTGGTTTCTACTGGATAAGTGATGTTGACTCCCATTATTCTGTTATTGGTCACATGTGCCTGCATTTTTGTATGTCTAGCTAGTTTTATTACATGGTAGATATTGTGGATGCTATGTGTTGTTGAGAATACAAATTTTGTTGTCTTCCTTTAAAGAGTATTGCATTTTCTTCTGTTAATCAGATAATTAATTCTCAGATCAGACCATCAGATCAGAATGAATCATACAGGAATTTTTTTCAAGACTTATTTTTAAAGCAGTTTTAGGTTCACAACAGAGCAAAAACTACAGAGAGTTACCATATAAATCTTCCCGCCACATATGCACAGCCCCCTCCACTCTCAACATGCTGCACCAGAATGGCACATTTGTTACAGTTGATGAATGCATATCATTATCAGCCAAAGTTCATAGTTTACATTATGGTGTAATGTTATCCATTATGAGTTTGGACAAACAGATAATAACCTATATTCACTATTTATAGTATCATAAAGACACTATAATTTTAACAAAGTCCATATCAATTATTTCTATTATGAATTGTGCCTTTATTGTTGTATCTAAAAAAGTCATTGCCATATCCAAGTTTAGTTAGATTTTCTCCTATGTTATTGCCTAGTTTTATGGTTTAATGTTTTACATTTAGATCTATGATTCATTTTGATGTGACTTTGTTTTGTTTTTTTTGATTTTGAGACAGGGTCTTACTCTATCGCCCAGATTGCAGTGCAGTGGCACGATCTTGGCTCACTGCAACCTCCCCTTCCTGGGCTGAGGTGACCTTCCCATCTCAACCTCCTGAGTAGCTGGGACTATCTGCATGCACCACCATGTCTGGCTTATGATTCATTTTGATTTACTTTTGTGATGGGTATAAGATCTGTGTCTAGATTCATTATTTTGCATATTGATGTCCAGTTGTTCCAGCACCATCTGTTGCAAAGATATCTTTTCTCCATTGTATTGCCTTTGCTCTTTTGTCAAAGATCAGTTGACTGTATGTATATGGGTCTTTTGGGGCTTTCTATTCCATTGATCTATTTGTCTTTTTTTTTTTTTTTCCTTTACCAATACTGCACTGTCTTCATTACTGTGCTTTGTGTATTATGTCTTAAAAGTTAGATAGTGTCAGTTCTTCAACTTCATTCTCCTTTAATACTGTGTTGGCTGTTCAGGGTCTATTAGCTCTCTATATAAACTTTAAAATTTTGATTGGGATTGTGTTGAATCTATAGATGGGAAGAACTGACATCTTGACAATATTGAGTCATCCTATCCACATACATGAAATATCTCTCCCCTTAGTTCTTTGATTTCTATCAATAGAATATTGTAGTTTTTTTCATATAGCTCTTACACATATTTTATTAGATCTATATTTTAAGCTTTTGGAGAGTGCTAATGCAAATGTACTGTGTTTTTAATTTTAAATACCACTTATTTATTGCTGGCATCTAGGAAAACAGTTTACTTTTGTATATTAACCTTGTGTCTTACAACCTTGCTGTAATCGTGTTTTAGTTCTAGGAGTTTTTTAATCAATTCTTTTGAATTTTCTACATAGATGATCATATTATCTGTGAACAAAGACAATTTTCTTTCTTTCCTCATGGTAAGGTTATGACTTGTGTCCCCACCCAAATCTCATCATGAATTGTAATCAGGTGTTGAGGGAGAGACCTGGTGGGAGGTGATTGGATCATGGGAGTGGTTTCCCCTATGCTGTTCTCATGATAGTGAGTGAATTCTAACAATATCTGATGGTTTTATAAATGGTAGTTTTCCCTACACTCACACACACACTCTCTCTCACCTGCTGCCATGTAAGTCATGCCTGCTTCCCTTTCTACCATGATTGTAAGTTTCCTGAGGCCTCCCCAGCCATGTGGAACTGTGAGTCAATTAAACCTCTTTCCTTTGTAAATTACCCAGTCACAGGAAGTTCTTCAGAGCAGCATGAAAATGGACTAATACACCTCACAATCCTACATAACTTTTCTTTTCTTACTGCATTAGGTGATACTTCCAGTATGATGTTGAGTGGTGGTAGGAAGGGACATCCTTGCCTTGTTTCTGATCTCAGTGGAAAGTATTCTGGCTTCTTACCATTAAATTTTTTGTTAGCTCTAGGGTTTTTGTAGATGTTCTTAATCACCTTGAGGATGTTTCCCATCTATTCTTAGTTTATTGAGAATTGTTATCATGAATGGGTGTTAGTTAGATTTTGTCAAGTGCTTTTTCTGCAGCTAGGACTATGTGATTTTTTTTTTTTCTTTTTTAGCTTGTTGATGTGATAGATTGCATTAATTGATTTTTTGAATGTTGAACCAGACTTGCATACCTGAGATACATTATGTTTGGCTATGGCGTATAATTCTTCTTACAGGTTGTTAGACTTAATTTCCTAGTTTTTTTTGATAATTTTTGCGTCTATGTTAGGAGAAATATTGGTCTGTCATTTTCTTGTAATATCTTCATCTGGTTTTGGTATTAAGATTATGCTGGTTTCATAGAATGATTTAGGAAGTACTCCCTCTGCTTCTGTTTTCTGGAAGAGATTATAGAGAATTGGAATAATTTCTTCCTTAAATGTTTGATAGAATTTATCAGTGAACCCATCTAGGTAAGGATTATTTTTTAAAATTTTGTTAGGGTGGGTGTAGAGTAATCCTTTCTCTAGGACTAGAATAGCCCACTTCTACCCGTTTCTGGGTATCAGCAGAATATCTGGGGTGTTCAGTGAAATCTCTTCACTATGATTGGTAGGACATCCTATGTCTCCCAGCTCTGTGTAATCTCTGGAATCTCTGGGTAGCTGCCATCTCCCAAGGAGCTGTGTTGTTTCCCCCCCCCCCCGGCCTTGTGTTATCTTGTCTTGGTGTTCTGGGTATGTGCAGCTTAGTATTTAGCTAAATACTTAAGATGTCACTTATATGAGTAACCGGAGTACTGCTCTTCGGAGCTTCATTCTCTCTGATATCATACTCTTAAAATCTTCAGGAATCCTGACCTCCAGTCCATTTCTCCAGCTCAGTAAGATTACTATGTCCTGCTTGGGTTACCTCCTGGTGCCACAGTCTAGAAAGTGTTCTCAGACAGAAAGCTAGGGCAATTGTGAGGCTCATTCTATGTAGTTTCCCTCTCCCTGGGATCATAGTTCTATAACTGTCTGAAATTGGTTGCCAAATATTCACTATTCACAATAGCAAAGACTTGGAACTAACGCAAATGTCCATCAGTGATAGACTGGATAAAGAAAATGTGGCACATATATGGAATACTATGCAGCCATAAAAAAGGATGGATGGGTTCATGTCCTTTGTAGGGACATGGATGAAGCTGGAAACCATCATTCTGAGCAAACTGTCGCAAGGACAGAAAATCAAACACTGCATGTTCTCACTCATAGGTGGGAATTGAACAGTGAGAACGCTTGGACGCAGGGTGGGGAACATCATACACCAGGGCCTGTTGTGGGGTGAGGGGAGTGGGGAGGGATAGCATTAGGAGAAATACCTAATGTAAATGACCAGTGAATGGGTGCAGCAAACCAACATGGCCCATGTGTACATATGTAACAAACCTGCATGTTGTGCACATGTGCCCAAGAACTTAAAGTATAATAATAAAAAAATGCAAATAGGCAAGAAAGGCTTGATTCTGGAATATATCAGATTTCAGATCTTGCTGACACAAACAACTCTGGGCCAAAAGTTTAAGTCAACTGGAGACCCTTGACATTCTAATTGAGAGCGCTGCAAAGGAGGTGATTAAATTGATTCTAACACATAACTGGTTGTATAGGAAATCTGAGAACATTGACCCTTTAAAAATTTATGAAATTATTATCTGTTTTTAGAGGTAGGAGATCCTTGACAGAATAAACTGACTTTATTTCTCTGAAAAAAAAAATTGGTTGCCAAATATTAAGGTGCACATATGTAAGCCAAGATGCATAAGGGCTGGGATAGAAAAGCTGCTAAAGATTTGTGAGCTGAATGGAGATTCCAGGGGTTACACACTGTCCTGGGAACATAAGAATTGGAGCCATCCAGAGTGGGGAGACCTCACTGAACAACACGGGCACTCATTTGATACCCGAGAAGGTCCATTGAGTAAGGCTATTCAAGCCCTAGAATATTGGATTTTAAAAACTAGTTTCCATTTGTCTTGTGCAGAACAAGTAAGATGATCATTGTCCCAAGGATCCTTCTGTCAAGTTGGCATGAGTAATTGATAATAGGTTGATGCAAACCTGAAGCTTAAATACTGAGTTAGCAGTAAAGGAGTCTTCAGCATACCTTCCATATGTTTTATCAGAGGAGGAGGATTTGCAAAGAGAATGTCTTCCTGTTTATTTTTTTCCCTCTTATGACCACTGGCCATGCTTCAATCTATATTTCAGGATCTAGAAAACATCCTTTCAGTGCTGATGCCCTTTGCCATCTTAATACCAGAGCCTTATAGGCACAATGAGTTGTTTATTTTACATGTTTATGCATTTACAAAATAAAAATCTGGTGTTTGAAGTATGTATTTTTAAAAGAATGTGCTTATGAAGATACCTTTTTCAAGGTTTTCTTCCAATATTATTTGTTCTATGTGCTTGTCTGTGATCAGTAGAGCTAGAACACATAGGTTTTTACATAGTTAACTAAAGCATTTCTTTGGTGCTGAACATTGTCTTTAAAGGGACTATATAAAGACTTCTTGTTTACTGGATTTGATTAATTGGAGGAGGAGCTTTCTTAAGCACACACTGTTTTCTCAAATGTTTCCCAGCCTCCTGTCAGTTCTGTCTATCATGGGTCATTCAGCACACACTTGTCTGGATGACTCTTTTAAAAACTGTCACATGTCAATCAAAGAAAAAGAGATTCAAAATGAAGACATAAACTTGCTTTATTTGAAATTGAATAGACTGCGCCTGTAAAGCTTTTTTTTCATGGTTTAAGCTTAAATTTATTTTTTTTTAATTTGACAAATAACACTGTATATATTTGTCACATACAGCATGACGTTTTGAGGTGCATATACATTGCAAAATAGTTAACTCTTGCTAATTAACAAATGCATTACCTCACAGTTATTTTTGTGATGTGCGCACTCAGCATCCACTCTCTTTGTATTTTTAAAGAATTCAGTATATCTTCATTTACCCTAGTGACCCTGCACCTGTAAAGCTTTTTTGCATCTTTGGTTTTCTAGCTGCATTTTGTAATTTGGCAATACTAAGGGGCAGGAAGAGACATGTGAGTGGATGATGATCACTGAGTAAAATAAAGACTCAAGAATATTGCACTAGAAAACCACTTTGGGAAAAACTTCAAGTTTAGTATGGGGAATGTAAAGTGAAATTTTGTTGCTCTAGAAACTGTAGTCCACAGTGTTTCATCTGGAAGGACTTTAAAAAAATAATAGTTGTTAGACAGTTGTAGTCCTTCAGGTCAAAATAAAACACAGCAGTTTGAGCAGGTTTTTCAGAAGTTTGTGGTAGAATAATAAAGTTTTATTTTTTGGGAATTCTGACCTTAGAACAAAAGCTGACTAGCATAAGTGATCACTTATATTCCTTTGTAAAAATCTCATAAATTTTAATAAAAATATAATGTCCCAGGATTTCCTTGAATTCGAAAGAGAGACTGTTGATACAATTCAAATAACTTGCCCAAAAATTCAGAGTTGGGTAACTTCTATTTATAAATGGAACAGTTCATTTTTCCTGGCATGAAGTCCTTAGGGATTATTGGCACTGTTAGTCCTGGGACCCTCTTGCTTCTTGTACCAGTTACTGCCAGTAGAGTGATGTGTTACAACTCAGCTTTCAGCAAATCTAAATGGAGCTTTTTGAAGACCATGGAATACATATGATTTTTTCTATACTTTGAACACATAGCCCAACTTGCACAGTGTCTGATACAAAATAGTTGCTTAGAAATGTTTTTAGAATGGCAAACGAATGCCTCTGCTTTAATGTCAAAGACATTATTATGGAAACAATATGGGATTTTGTTCAGTATTCCTTCCACCAAATAGATACGATTTTAGTTTTAGAAAATAGTGTTGGCCGGGCGCGGTGGCTCACACCTGTAATCCCAGCACTTTGGGAGGCTGAGGTGGGCGGATCACCTGAGGTCGGGAGTTCAAGACCAGCCTGACCAACATGGAGAAACCCCATCTCTACTAAAAACACAACATTAGCTGGGCATGGTGGCATATGCATGTAATCCCAGCTACTCAGGAGGCTGAGGCAGGAGAATCACTTGAACCCGGGAGGTGGAGGTTGTGGTGAGCCAAGATCGTGCCTCTGCACTCCAGCCTGGGCGACAGGGTGAGACTTCATCTCAAAAAAAAAAAAAAAGAAAAGAAAAGAAATACGGTTAACTCTTTAGTACTTTCCTAAGCAAAAAATTGGGGAAGAATGTAGGCAAAATTTATATTTACAGCTGACCTGATGGCAGTGCTTACAGAAGTTTCTATTACATACATAGCTGCTAAAGGAGTTTTTAAAACTTCTAAATTCAGTGTGTTAACTTGGACCTTTTTTCTTGTGGGATGTTTTGGTGAAGTAACTGGTCTACTGTTTTGTTTTTGTTTTCTATTACACTTTAAGTTCTGGAATACATGTACAGAACATGCAGGTTTGATACATAGGTATACATGTGCCATAGTGGTTTGCTGCACCCATCAACCCATCATCTACATTAGGTATTTCTCCTAATGCTATCCCTCCCCTAACCTTCCACCCCCTGACAGGCCCCAGTGTGTGACATTCCCCTCCCTATGTCCATGTGTTCTCATTGTTCAACTCCCATTTATGAGTGAGAACATGCGGTGTTTGGTTTTCTGTTCCTGTGTTAGTTCGCTGAGAATGATGGCTTCCAGCTTCATGTCCCTGCAAAGGACATGAATTCGTTCTTTTTTTTATGGCAGCATAGTATTCCATGGTGTATATGTGCCACATTTTCTTTATCCAGTCTATCATTGATGGGCATTTGGGTTGGTTCCAAGTCTTTGCTATTGTGAATAGTGCTGCAATAAACATACGTGTGCATGTGTCTTTATAGTAGTCTTTGAGTATGTACCCAGTAATGGGATTGCTGGGTCAAATGGTATTTCTGGTTCTAGATCCTTGAGGAATCACCACACTGTCTTCCACAATGGTTGAACTAATTTACACTCCCACCAACAGTGTTGAAGTGTTCCAATTTCTCCACATCCTCTCCAGCATCTGTTGTTTCCTAACTTAATGATCGCCATTCTAACTGGCGTGAGAGTGTATCTCGTGGTTTTGATATGTGTTTCTCTAATGACCAGTGATGATGAGCTTTTTTTCATATGTTTGTTGGCTGCATAAATGTCTTCTTTTGAGAAGTATCTGTTCATATCCTTCACCCACTTTTTGATGGGGTGGTTTTTTTCTTGTAAATTTGTTTAAGTTCCCTGTAGATTCTGGATATTAGCCCTTTGTCAGAAGGATAGATTGCAGAATTTTTCTCCCATTCTGTAGGTTGCCTGTTCACTCTGATGATAGCTTCTTTTCCTGTGCAGGAGCTCTTTAGTTTAGTTAGATCCCATTTGCCAATTTTTGCTTTTGTTGTCATTGCTTTTGGTGTTTTAGTCATGAAGTCTTTGCTCATGCCTGTGTCCTGAATGGTATTGCCTAGGTTTTCTTCTAGGGTTCTTATGGTTTTAGGTCTTACATTTAAGTCTTTAATTCATCTTGAGTTAATTTTTGTATAAGATGTAAGGAAGGGGTCCCATTTCAGTTTTCTGCATATGGCTAGCCAGTTTTCCCAACACCATTTATTAAGTAGGGAATCCTTTCCCCATTGCTTGTTTTTGTCCGGTTTATCAAAGATCAGATGGTTGTAGATGTGTGACATTATAGCTGAGGCCTCTTTTCTGTTCCATTGGTCTATATATTTGTTTTGCTACCAGTACCATGCTGTTTTGGTTACTGTAGTCTTGTAGTATAGTTTGAAGTCAGGTAGCATGATGCCTCCAGCTTTGTTCTTTTTGCTTAGGATTGTCTTTGCTATACGGGTTCCTTTTTGGTTCCATATGAAATTTAAAGTAGTTTTTTCCTAATTTTTTGAAGAAAGTCAGTGGTAGCTTGATGGGGATAGCATAGAATCTATAAATTACTTTGGACAGTATGGCCATTTTCACAATATTGATTCCTCCTGTCCATGAGCATGGAATGTTTTTTCCATTTGTTTGTGCCCTCTCTTACTTCCTTGAGCAGTGGTTTGTAGTTCTCCTTGAAGAGGTCCTTCACATCCCTTGTAAGTTGTATTCCTAGGTATTTTAATCTCTTTGTAGCAATTGTGAGTGGGAGTTCATTTGATTTGGCTCTCTGTCTATTATTGGTGTATAGGGATGCTTGTGATTTTTGCACATTGATTTTGTATCATGAGACTTTGCTGAAGTTGCTTATCAGCTCAAGGAGATTTTGGGCTGAGACGATGGGACATTCTAAATATACAATCATATCATCTGCAGACAGACAATTTGACTTCCTCTCTTCCATTTGAATACCCTTTATTTCTTTCTCTTGCCTGATTGCCCTGCCAAAACTTCCAATACTATGTTGAATAGGAGTGGTGAGAGAGGGCATACATGTCTTGTGCTGGCTTTCAAAGGGAGTGTTTCCAGCTTTTGCCCATTCAGTATGATATTGGCTGTGTGTTTGTCATAAATAGCTCTTATTATTTTGAGATATGTCCCATCAATACCTAGTTTATTGAGAGTTTTTAGCATGAAGGGGTGTTGAATTTTATCAAAGGCCTTTTCTGCATCTATTGAGATAATCATGTTTTTGTTATTGGTTCTGTTTATGTGATGGATTACGTTTATTGATTTGTGTTTGTTGAACCAGCCTTACATCCCAGAGATGAAGCCAACTTGATCTTAGTGGATAAGCTTTTTGATGTGCTGCTGGAATCGGTTTGCCAGTATTTTATTCAGGGTTTTTACATCGATGTTCATCAGGGATATTGGCCTGAAATTTTCTTTTTTTGTAGTGTTTCTGCCAGGTTTTGGTATCAGGATGATGCTGGCCTCATTAAATGATTTAGGGAGGAGTCACTCTTTTTCTGTTGTTTGGAATGGTTTCAGAAGGAATGGTACCAGCTCCTCCTTGTACCTCTAGTAGAATTCGGCTGTGAATCCATCTGGTCCTGGGCTTTTTTTGTTTGGTAGGCTATTAATTACTGCCTCAATTTCAGAACTTGTTATTGGTCTATTTAGGGATTCGACTTTTTCCTGGTACAGTCTCGGGTGGGTGTATGTGTCCAGAAATTTATCCATTTCTTCTGGATTTTCTAGTTTATTTGCATAAAGGTGTTTATAGTATTCTCTGATGGTAGTTTATGTTTCTGTGGGATCAGTGGTGATATGCCCTTTATCATTTTTTTATTATGTCTATTTGATTCTTTGTTCTTCTTTATTAGTCTGGCTAGTGGTCTGTTTTGTTAATCTTCAAAAAACCAGCTCCTGGATTCCTTTTTTTTTTTTTAAATAGAGTTTTTTTGTGTCTGTATCTCCTTCAATTCTGATCTGATCTTCAGTTATTTCTTGTCTTCTGCTAGCTTTTAAATTTGTTTGCTGTTGCTTCTCTAGTTCTTTTAATTGTGATGTTAGGGTGTCAATTGTAGATCTTTCCTGCTTTCTTCTGTGGGCATTTAGTGCTATAAATTTCCCTTTAAACACTGCTTTAGCTGTGTCCCAGAGATTCTGGTATGTTGTGTCTTTGTTCTCATTGGTTTCAAAGAACTTATTTATTTCTGCCTTAATTTCGGTATTTATCCAGTAGTCATTCAGGAGCAGGTTGTTCGGTTTCCATGTAGTTGTGTGGTTTTGAGTGAGTTTCTTAATCCTGAGTTCTATATTTGATTGCACTGTAGTCTGAGAGACTGTTATGATTTCTGTTCTTTAGTATTTGCTGAGGAGTGTTGTGCTTCCAATTATGTGGTCAATTTTAGAATAAGTGTGACGTGGTGCTGAGAAGAATGTATATTCTGTTGATTTGGGGTGGAGAATTCTGTAGATGTCTATTAGGTCTTCTTGGTCCAGAGCTGAGTTCAAGTCCTGAATATCCTTTTTAATTTTCTGTCTCATTGATCTGTCTGATATTGACAGTGGGGTTTTAAAGTCTTCCACTATTATTGTGTGGGAGTCTAAATTTCTTTGTAGATCTCTAGGAACTTGCTTTGTGAATCTGGGTGCTCCAGTATTGGGCGCATATATATTTAGGATAGTTAGCTCTTGTTGCATTGATCCCTTTACCATTATGTAATTCCCTTCTTTGTCTTTTTTGATCTTTGTTGGTTTAAAATCTGTTTTATTAGAGACTAGGATTGCATCCCCTGCTTATTTTTCCTTTCCATTTCCTTGATAAATATTCCTCCATCCCTTTATTTTGAGCCTATGTGTGTCTTTGCACATGATATGGGTCTCCTGAATACAGCACATCCACCGATGGGTCTTGATTCTTTATCCAATTTGCCAGTCTATGTCTTTTAATTGGGGCATTTAGCGCATTCTTTGCTTCCTTGTATTGGGTTAGAACATGCTCCTTTAGCTCAGAGTAGTTTGTTATTACTCACCTTCTGAAGCCTACTTCTGTCAATTCATCAAATTAATTCTCCATCCAGTTTTGTTCCCTTGCTGGCGAGGGGTTGTGATCCTTTAGAGGAGAAGAGGCATTCTGGTTTTTGGAATTTTCAGCCTTTTTGTGCTGGTTTTTCCTCATCTTTGTGGATTTATCTACCTTTGGTCTTTGATGTTGGTGACCTTTGGATGGGGATTTTGTGTGGACGTCCATTTTGTTGATGTTGATGCTATTCCTTTGTTTGTTAGTTTTCCTTCTAATAGGCCCCTCTGCTGCAGGTCTTCTGGAGTTTGCTGGAGGTCCACTCCAGACCCTGTTTGCCTGGGTATCACCAGTGGAGGCTGCAGAACAACAAAGATTGTTGCCTGTTCCTTCCTCTGGAAGCTTCGTCTCAGAGGGGCACCTGCCAGATGCCAGCTGGAGTTCTCCTGTATGAGGTGTCTGTTGACTCCTGCTGAGGGTGTCTCCCAGTCAGGAGGCCTGGGGATCAGGGACCCACTTGAGGAGGCAGTCTGTCCCTTAGCAGAGCTCTAGAGCTGTGCTGGGAGATCCGCTGTTTTCTTCAGAGCCGGCAGGCAGGAACATTTAAGTCTGCTGAAGCTGCACCCACAGCTGCGCCTTCCCCCCAGGTGCTCTGTCCCAGGGAGATGGGAGTTTTATTTATAAGCCCCTGACTGGGCCTGCTGCCTTTCTTTCAGAGATGCCCTGCCCAGAGGGGAGGAATCTAGAGAGGTAGTATGGCTACAGTGGCTTTGCAGAGTTGCTGTGGGCTCCACCTAGTTCAGACTTCCTTGCAGCTTTGTTTACACTATGAAGGGAAAACTGCCTACTCAAGCCTCAGTAATGATGGGTGCCCCTCCCCCCACCAATCTCTAGCATCCCAGGTTGACTTCAGACTGCTGTGCTGGCAGCGAGAATTTCAATCCAGTGGATCTTAGCTTGCTGAGCTCCATGGGGGTGGGATCCACTGAGCTAGACCACTTGGCTCCCTGACTTCAGCCCCCTTTCCAGGGGAGTGATTGGTTCTGCTCACTGGCATTCCAGACACCACTGAGGTATGAAAAAAAAAAACTCCTGCCGCTAGCTCAGTGTTGCCCAAATGGCTGCCCAGTTTTGTGCTTGAAACGCAGGGCCCTGGTGGGGTAGGCACCCAAGGTAATCTGGTCTGTGGGTTGCAAAGACCATGGGAAAAGCTTAGTATCTGGGCCAGAGTGTACCGTTCCTCACGGCACAGTCCCTCACAGCACAGTTCCTCACAGCTTCCCTTGGCTGGTGGGGGGAGGGAGTTCCCTGACTCCTTGCACTTTCAAGGTGAGTTCCCAGACTCCTTGCGCTTTCCACCCTGCTTCTGCTTGCCCTCCACGGGCTGTACTCACTATCTAACCAGTCCCAGTGAGATGAGCCAGGTACCTCAGTTGGAAATGCAGAATCACCTGCCTTCTGCATTGATCTGGCTGGGAGCTGCAGACTGGAGTTGTTCCTATTCGACCATCTTGCCAGCCACCCCCTACTGTGTGTTTTTTAATGGCATCAGAATTATTCATTGTGGGGCTGTTGCACACTTTATTTGTACGAGTCATCTCTATGTGGATATTTAGATTGTACACACATACACACCCCTTTGTGCAAGTGTCTTGCTATTTCCTTAGAAAAAAATCTTATATATGAAGATGCTGCATAAAGTCATATGTACGTTTTTTAGAATTGTGAGGATTTGCTTGCATGCTATTATAAAGCCTTACAACAATGCCTGACAGTAAAATCTCAAGGGGTTTGATAGTATGGTCATTGTTTTCATTGTCACAGTCTTGCCACTTGACTTTCAGCTCCTAAATAAAGTGACTGCTTCAATTAGAAAAACATCAGAGATCCTTACGCAAAGTGGCCTGAACAATAAGGAAATTTCGGATTCTTGATTAAATGATAAAAAAATTTTATTACAAGATGCTCAGGGGGGCTGAGTACAGAACTAGTTAATTCAGAACCTCAAGAATATCAATGAAGAACCAGTCTTTCAACGTATGTTACCTGCCATTCTCGCTAAGTTAGCTTTTCTTCAAGCTTGTCCCATCACATGATACAGTGATTACTGGGAGTCATACTTGAATCAAAAGAAGAAAAGGCTAATTCTTTTTCACTCTATTTTAGGGCAGTGAAGTCTTTTTCTGAAGTACCTGGCAGATTTACCCTCACATTTCATTTGCCATTATTGAATAAATAGAATGGGACCACCATGATTAGTTTAGACCATTGTTTTTCCTACCTTTTGATTTTGACACACTAGGAAATACATTTTACTTCATCATGACAAGGGCACTTATCACACATCACTTCTGTTTGGGCATATGTATGTCTCTCTTATACAATTAAATGTAATTCAAAATAAGTTTCTCAAAATAATGCTGACCTTTACTACTCATTTTAAGTTAAATGCTATTTTACTTATATTTAAATAGGTTTTTAATACCTAAATACAAAAATTTAGAACAGATGTAAGTTAATATATAGATATGGGCTGTTCATGAATTTTTTTCAGTCTGGAATGCATGAGGATAATGCTGTGAGCATATATAGTACATGGTTGAGCTGTGTTTTTCAAATTTTGAGTCAAGATTAAAAATACCTTTTTACACAAACAGGACATTTTGAGTAGTAAAATAATCTTAATAATTTATTCAGATGAGATTCATCAGTGAATTCTATACTTAGTCTATACTTAGTGGGAGGGAATTCCACAAGTGTATCAATACCAGGATTTGAGGATCATTGGGAACCATCTTGGAAGCTGCCTAGCACAAAGTATGAGGCAACTAAATGCAGTATGTCATCCTGGGTTGAATTATGGATTGAGAAGAAAATGCTGTAAAGAAAAATTGAGAAAATTGATGATTTGAGCATGGGTTGAATGTTAGGTGATATTATTACATCAGTATGTTGTCTAATTTTAATAATTGTATTATGGGTATGTAAGTCAATGTTTTTGTTATTTGGAACTGTACACTGAAGTATTTATGTGAAGGAAGGGTAATAAAGTTTTTGGACTATTCTTGCATGCCTTTTCTAAATTTGAAATTATTTCACAGTTAAAATTTAAAAATGTCAAGAGAGATTGTTTTAAAATCAAAACAATGTGAGTTTGGCTCTTAAGTTCATACATACTGAATACATTATATGTAGGTCTTGTATGTCAATCCTTTTAATAGGCTGTTGGATTTAGTTTATTAGTATTTTGTTGAGGATTTTTGAACTGATATTCATAGGAAATATTAATATTTGTAGGTTTCTTTCTTCTTGAGGTATCTTTGGGTTTGGTATCAGGGTGATGCTGGCCTCATAGAATAGGTAAGAACTATTGGCTCCTCTTCTGTTTTTTGAAAGAGTTTGAGAAGGATTGGTGTTCTTGAAATGTTTGGTAGAATTCATATGGTTCTGAACTTTTTTTTGTTGGGAGATTTTTGATTATTTATTAACTGTACTTAATAGGTTTGTTCAGATTTTATATTTCTTCTTGAGTCAGTTTTGGCAATTTTGATGTTCTTAGTAATTTGTCCATTTTTTCTCTTACCATGTATCTGGTTTAAAGTATATGGAACTGTTATGCCCAGACCGTTTATTCCCCGAAGAAGACCACCAGAGTCCAGAGTCAAAGCTAAGCAGCAAGGATCTTTATTACAGGTTCGAACCTGGAACTCTCCCTCGCTCGTGAAACAAGACGGGCAGGAGAGCTCCCCCACTGAGCTCCGAACAATGTTATATAGTCTAAGAAAAGTGGGCATAGAGTTATTATACAAATCAGATATATGATTGGCTAGTGTTTGAACAAGGCGATTTGGCTAACTATGATTGGTTCCCGCCATTTCTGATATTTTGGTTCAAACTTTGAGGCGGGAGAGCAGGTTTATGGCAGCAAGAGTTTATCTTAAACACGTCTTGTGACCTTGCCTCAGAACTTACAAAATCTCTGGTATGTGCAAAACAAAATCTCTGGTACGTGCAGAAAACCAGGTACTCACAGAACTTACGAAATCTCTGGTATGTGCAAAGATTAGAGAGCAGAACAAGGGTGTAGCAGGTGGGGGGCGGGTACACATCTATCTTTGTGTCCTTTCAGAACAAGTATGCATTTTTGCATTGTGTAAACATATCTGATTTAATTTTATGTGAAGTTACATTTAAACCATATAAAATAAATCCTCCATTAAACTGCGTTGCCTTGCATATGTAACCTAAAATGCACTTATCGTTTGAGCATTCCAGTTGCTCCACATTCACATCAATATTTGGTATTTTCCATTGTTTTCATTTTAGCCCTGTGGTAGGGGTGTTCCACGTGATTTTGTTTTTTAAGTTTTAAGTTTTATTTTAACACTGTCATCTACAAGAATATCATTACCAACAATACATCTGGGGTCGGTCATTTTTATTGTTTTGCACATTTATAAAACCATGTTTTAAATCAAGCTTATTTTAAAGTCTTATGGTTATTATTTTCTATATAAAACGTGGCTCAAGTCAAGTCAAAGGTTACTGATTGAAGTCAACATTTTCTCTCAATTTTGTCACTGTCAACACTTCCAAATCTGGTAGTTGAGCTTGCCTCTGTAGGTTTTACTTCACTGTCTTTTTTTCTTCTAGATGTAGATTGATTCATTTTAAGGACTACTTGTACTAAATCAGTTAAAATATTACAGTTGCTGAGAATTGAAAAATTTTATACTCAATAACATTCTTTCTGAAAAATGCACTGAAAGTTTGTAACTAAACTTGGTGAAGGAATCAGCACTTTGCCAATAGATAAACTTCTCACATACTTTGCTTATAACTCTGCAGAGTTACTCTTTAACCTCTTCATTAAATCTGTGTCAGAAGATCAAATGAGATATCAGTGAACCAAATACCTATTCCCGACCAATTTATGTTGTATTCCTCACACATGGTAGTCTCAATTGGCTGCATTGTTCATCCTATTGTTCATTAGATGTTAAGGATATATGCAATATGCTCTATGTGGTTTATTCTATTCCTTCATTTTTTTATGCCAGTGGCAAGTCACTGATTTAATTTTATGATCCACTAATTGATCATAACCCTCAGTTTGAAAAACATGGATTTTAACCAGTCACCATTGTCTATCGGAGGTGGGACCAGCTTTTCCAAAGCATATGGCCTTACAGAAATGGGATAAATGCTAGACACACGGTTAGGCTTCTGTTTGAAAGGAAGAGAAGGGGTTTGACAACTAGAGGTTAGGATAGGCAACCAAAATAATCTGCTGCAGAGACTGTAGCTTACTCATTTAACTGTCCTAAGCATCTGATGTGCTTGGAAGTACTGTACCAACTTGTTTCCCTTATTCCATTGGCTCTCAACAATTACTCTTCCTTTTTCTGGTTTGTTTGTAGTTTTGTGTTCCTCAGATATTTTTTCTTGTTGCTATCATTGTGCTTGCCTTTATATTGTCATTCTATCTCCTACCCTCTCATTTTAAAAAGTTCCCTTTTCATTTTGCTGCTTTTCATCTGCTTAGACAAAAGACTAGCTTCTTAAAAGCTGTGACTCAAAAGTAACCGAGTAACCAAGTTCTTGGTAAGATCTTAGGTTTTACTTCGTGATCTTTTTCATGGTGATACTTGCTTATTAGATTTTTTAAATGACATCCAAAATTTTTAGCTGAGGCCTGGCTAGTTACCAATAAGTTATCTCTGAAATACAGAAGTACTCCTGTACCCTTCAGTCTTCCAGAACAAAAGCTTCTGCTGTTATTAAATGGTAATAATGTAAGCACAATACTTGGGGACTCTACTAGGTTATATTCCTTGTTTTCCTTGACGTTGGTAAAGAGAAGTCTGCTGTCCCACAGATCATTAATTTTAGAATTATGAGTAACATCAAGTGCATTAATTGTTGTAACCTAGCTTCAATTAGTCAACAAATACTTTAAAATATTGCATTTCACCAATTGTAAGATGCGCATTTTCTAACATTTTAATGCAGCTTACATTTAATAGTGTCCTACAGTTGCTGTTGTCCCTGTGGTAAATCATGGTGTAGTTTCCACATGAACTTGGTTGGTAATCCTAGAGACATGACTGAATTGCACACCTTTCGTTGTTTTAATTAACAAACCATTGAATAATAAACCATTTAAGGACCTTTGAGAAAAGAATAGGAGTTTTGTTACTGTCCAAAATCTCTTCTGTTAATACCCTCTGTTAAGATTAAGATAGTGCTACTATCATCAGAGCTTGTAAGAATGAGCATCTGAAGCTTGAAAGAAAGTCCCAGAGACAACAGAGGATCGCTGTTTTAAGAAATGCTACATTATCAAGGATCTTGATAGTATAAAAACAATACTACATGGAAAACCTTGACACCTATGATTTTGAATATAAAAGTGATCAGAAGAATTGAATACTGAATGTGAAGAAATTTTAGGAATAACTTAGCCAGTTTAGATTGCTTATGTTTTTCTTGTTTGTACATAATATATGGTTCTTACAGTTTCTAAATAAGTCTAAAGAGCTCTTTCAGTATTTAAAATAAATAAATAATTTAAGCAATAAGAAGCATGTGTCATGGTTTGACTATTTTCTTCCTTAGTGGTGTATAAAATAATGGTGCTTCATATAAACAGTACTATCTTGAATTTGATGAAACAAAAGTTTGATTTACTGTCTTACTATTATTATACTGCTTCCTATTATAACTTATGTTTTCTTCTCCATAACACTATAAGGCCATGCATAAATCATAGAGACTATGTCTCATTTTGATCTAGCAGCCACAGTATTATCCGGGAACTTGTTAGAATGCAAATTCTTAGACCCCACCCTAGACCTACTGAATCAGAAATCTGGATGTGGGTGTGTTACCAAGCCATACAGGTGATTTTAATGCAAGCTAAAGTTTGAGAGCCACTGCTCTGGGCAGAATTTTAGGCAAGGGAAAAATACTGGTACTATTATATTCAAATTAGGTATATATGCATAGCTTAAAGAGTAAGAAACCATAGATGGCTTGACTTCAGCTTAATTATATCTGCTAACAGTGTGTTTAAGAGGAATGAAGAAATTTACCATGGTGTGTGTTAGCTAACTACCAGTAATGTAGGCAGAGTAATGGAATAGTCCAAGAACTACATCTCCTTCACTTTTGATATTTGATCTTTGTCTTTTCAGCATGACGTATCCCAGACTTTACTCAAGGCAACACTGGACAGTGTTGTAGAAGAATGTGTCAGCTTTGTGGGAGTGGACATTAACATCTGTTCAGAAGTTTTGTTAAGGTGAGACACATCTGTGGCTGAAGATCACAGAATCGAGTTTAACTGGCTATCCAGTCCAAACTCGGCTAGAGGAAGGGAACACGTGTATAAAGTTGTCAAGTATAGAACATCTATGGGTTTATACATTGCTTTAAGTAATCAGAGGGGAAGACATCATGTAAGAAAAGAATTATAACAATTCACATTATCATTTTTAATATTGCAGGTCTAAAGTGAAGAGCATAGAGCATATGGTAACCATTGAGTGCATTAGTGTTGCTAATAGAATTTAAATAAGGTTAACATGGAAAAGAGCTGTTTCCCACCACATGAGAGTAGAGATTTTTCACTAGTTAAGTCTCTTGCATGCATCTGTCAAACCTGGCAGTAACCAAAAGATAAATTCTGAGGGTTCAAAGTATGGTTACCATATTTTTACCCTGATTCTACAAGAAACCTGTCAAAATTTTTATCATAGTATAATCACATGTTATATAATCTTTTTTTCCCCCGTGGTTTTAGAAGAGCTGCTTTTTTGTTCACAGTTTTGCATTTATAACACAAGTCTGCTAACGCAGCATGAAATTCTGTGATATGGACCTTGTTCGCTGAAACAGGTATAGGAGAAACTATCCCTTACATTTTAAGTTGTTGATTTTCTAACACAGCTACAAACATTTCATAATTTCATATATGGAATTTCATAATAGAGTTGAAATTCTCTGAAATAATCTTTTAACACCAAGGAAACTACCTAATATAGTTTTTATATCTAATTTATACTAACCATGACAATTATAGATAAGGACCTTTCTATAGTTCAGCTCTATATTACTGAGAACAGGCTAACACGCAAAAAAGGTAGTACAACACAGTTGTAGCTATTATAACTTCTTCTAACTCACTTTGTATGTATGCTGAAAAAAATAGGCCAAATTATTACTTTATCCAGAAACATAAGGAATATGAATATATAGAAAAACTGTGAGGAACATTTTTTTCTTGCATCAGTGTTAGCCAGCTTACCAGCATCTTTATGACAGCTATTGGTTTTGTCTTTTTTTTTTTTTTTCTTTCCTCTTGCACAACTCTTTTTTTTCCTCTGGTTTTCTTTTTTTGACTCCCCTTTGGATTAACTTAACTTATACATGTGAGGATATGTCATTGCAGTTGTTTTTATGATCCAAATGTTTTATATCATTGTCTTTTCAGGTGATATCTTCTTTTCAGTTTGCCTTTTTTTTTTTTTCATTAGGCATATTGCAGGACTCAATGCCAACAGAGCCAAAAATATTATTGAATGGCGCGAGAAAAATGGACCCTTTATCAACCGAGAACAGCTGAAGAAAGTGAAAGGACTGGGTCCAAAATCCTTCCAACAGTGTGCTGGCTTCATCAGAATCAACCAGGAGTATATCCGAACATTTTGCAGGTGATTATAAGTATACACTTTGATTCTATTGTCAACCTCCTCTCTTGTTATTGTTACCTATCCTACTACTGATTAGTGTAAATTCTAAGTGTCCATTGCATGCCTTCATTCAATACGTGTTGAGTGTCCTTTGGTAGGCATTGGGAATACAGCAGTGAGCAAGTCAGCAAATTCTGCATTCTCATGGAGTTGTATTTTAACGTGTGATACAGACAATAAGCAAACTAGTAAAATTAGTAGTTTCAGAAGGCAAGAAGTGCTATAAAAATTGAAGCAGGGATATGTGACACTGTCTTAGGGGAGTAATACAACTACTTTAGATTCGTTATTTTTTGAAAACTTATTTGAGCAGAGTTTTGAATGAAATGCCACCCAAGTATCAGAAAGAAAGCATTCCAGGAAAAGTGAACACTAAGTGTGCACAGTCCTAAGACAGGACCAACTTTGATGTATTCAGGAAATGAGGGAAAGGCGCACACAGTTGGAGCATAGCAAATAGGAAGGACTGGTACAAGATGAGGTGACAATGGTGACTTCAAAGTGACCACTTTATATTGACATAGCTGTTCCCTAAGCATAGATATGTTTCCCCACTCCCTCCTCACTGAAAATGGATCAAAGCGTTGATTATCAGTTGTGTGTATCAAGAGCTAAATTTCTTTACTTTCTAATCCTGAAAGCACAAAAGCTTGTTAGATAAACTTCTTAGCATGGTATAATCATGAAAGAACATTTACGTGTCTACTACTTTGGGACTACCTGGTTAATTCATATGTACTTTTTTCTTTTGACAAAATTATAATAGAGGTCATATGGAAGATAACCTTTATTCTGGAAAAGACTGATTAAGCCTCACTAGAATATATTATAAAGCTGTGGTAATTAAACAGTTTGCTTTTGATGTAGGAATAGCACAGAATAAGGTCTGAAATCCACCAAAACATAGTTAGAATTTAGTTTATAGTAAAGGTGACATTTCAAATGGTAGGGTAAAATTGATTAATTATCTAACAAGTGATATTATGACAACTGTCAGTAATTCAATATGTGTGAAGGAAGCTATAGCGCCACTTCTCACTCCTATGCCCAAATACATTACAGGTTTATCATAGACTTAAATGTAAAAAAAAAAGTAAAACTGTAAAAGCACCAGAAGAAAACATGGGGAAATATTGCAGAGCATTAGAGTGATGGAAATTCTTTCTAAATAGATCATGAAACCTAGAAGCCAGCACTGAAAAAAATTGAAGATAAAATGATTCTGTTTTTGTTAGTTTACATGTTCTTTGAACACTTGGTTAGAAAACACAGCATAGGCCAGGAGTGGTTGATCACCTGAGGTCAGGCCAGCCTGGCCAACGTGGCGAAACCCTGTCTCTACTAAAAATACAAAAATTAGCTGCGTGTGGTGGTGCTCACCTGTAATCCCAGCTACCCAGGAGGCTGAGACAGGAGAACTACTCGAACCCAGGAGGTGGAGGTTGCAGTGAGCCAAGATCATGCCACTGCACTCCAGCCTGGAGACAGAGCAAGATCCTATCTATCTCAAAAACAGACAAACCCAAAAAGCACCAAAAAAACTCACAGTATAAAAAAAGAACAAAAAGTCAAAGACGCCTCTCAAGTCTCACTTGAAAAAGTTTCTTATATGTTGCTTCCAGAAAGTAAATTTACAGTTATGTCACCTTGTTTGTATATGTTTATTATTTTAAAAATGTATACACAAGGGATCAGGCTCTGCAACTATTTGAAACTTGCTTTATTTGTTTCAGTCTTCTGGATCTCTTTCCAAATTATTACATATAGATTTCTAACTTTTTATTCTTTATATTGTCTGCATAATATTTAATTGTATGGATGAGCTATAATTTAGTCTAATCAGTGTCTTATTGATGAATATTGAGCTTGTTTTAAAGCCTTGTATTTTTCCAGCTGATAATTAGGTGCTTGAAGATTTGTGACTGTTACATCTCCTGAATAGTTCATAGGTTTATTCAGAATGGAATATTGCTACCACATTTAATGTTTTTTGCTTGAAATTTATTTGCTAGCAATGTTACTATATTTGCCTTTTCAAAATATGCCTGGTTTTTTTTTTTCTAATTTTTATACTTTCTATGACATTTTTGATGTGGCTCTTAGAAACATATAGCTAGATTTCATGGTTTTACTCAATCTGATATTAATACATTCACATTTGTTGTATTTATTTATATGTTTGGGCTTATTCTTCCTATGTATTTTGCCTCCATCATGCTTTCTGATTCTTCTTTTCCTTTTAGGCTATTTATTAGATTTATCAGTTAATAAGTTTTCTGTTTCCTTGTTATCTCATCTCATCTTTATCTCTCCTTAGTGATTTCAAAGTTGCACATCTTCTATTCTTCTGATGATCATCCTTAAATTTGTTTTGGACTGACCTCTGGAGTTAATAGGTGTCTCTGCCCTCTTAGAGACGACTAGAAACAGTATCCTTCCCAATCTTTCTCTCTTCAACTCTGTCTACCTCCCATGATAAGACGACCTGGGATTTTAGTTTCAGTCCTCCCCTCCCCTCCCCTCCCCTCTCCTTCCTTCCCCTCCCCTCCCCTCCCCTCATACACACACTATATGCATCTTTACATATACACACACAATATGCGTCTGTCTGTACATATACACACACTATATGCGTCTGTCTGTACATATACACACCCTATATGCATCTTTACATAGACACACACTATATGCATGTGTCTGTACATATACACACACTATATGCGTGTGTCTGTACATATACATACACTATATGTGTCTTTGCATATACACTATATGCATCTGTCTGTACATATACACTATTCATGTGTCTGTACATATACACACTATGCGTGTGTACATATACATATATACACCATATGCATGTGTATATGTGTATATAATATACACATATACTATACACACTCCTCTCTATATAAAAATATGTATTTTTATAGATGTATATTTTAGCATATATATACACATACTGTATGTGTGTATATACACATAATGTATATATATTTACATCATTCATTAGCATTTACTTAATTTAATCAGTTTTTGTGGTTTCTACATGGTTTCTTGTAATTCATATTATCATTTTTCTTCGATTTATTGGTTTTTGCTAGAATTAATCCTTAAGAAATTCTTTTTAGAGAGGTTGTATGGGTTATACTTAAGTCCTTACATACCTGCAAACGATTTCAATTTGCCCTCTTACTCAAATGCTAATTTGACTAGGTATGTGATTCTAAATTCAAAATCATTTTCTCTTAGAACTTTTAAGATATTGTTCCACTATGTTCTGACATCTGATGTTTGCCAGTGAGAAATCTGATGCTAGCCTGATTCCAGATCTTTTTTAAGTAATGTTTTAATTTTCTTTCTTGAAAGCCTTTTAGAATTTTAAAAATTATTTATATTGTAAAGTTTATCCATGATACATCAAGTATGAGTCTTTTTCTTTTCTTTTTTTTGAGACAGTCTGTCCCTCTGTTGCCCAAACTGGAATGCAATGGCAAGATCTCAGCTCACTGCAACCTCTGCTTCCCAGGTTTAAGCGATTCTCCTGCCACAGCCTCCCAAGTAGCTGGGACTACAGGCATGCACCACCACAGCCAGCTAATTTTTAAATTTTTAGTAGAGACAGGGTTTCATCATGTTGGCCAGGCTGGTCTTGAACTCATGACCTCAGGTGATCTGCCCGCCTTGGCCTCCCAAAGTGTTGGGATTACAGGCGTCAGCCACTGCGCTTAGCCAAGTATGAGTCTTTTTTTGTTCATCCTGTTCTACACTCAATAGATTCTTTTGAGAGCTTGTTTTTCTTAGCTCTGAGAAATATTATTTTGTTTCCCTACATTTTCCTCTTTTCTCTCCTAGAATGCCAGTTATACAGACAATCAGTTAAGAATGTTTTTGGCTTTAAGTAACAGAAAGCCCTTTTCCCAGTGATTTAAACAAATAAGTGGTAGTTTCTATGAAGCGAAAGGTCAGAATCTGGTTGCTGTTTTTGCATATTTGTATGACAGAGAAATAAGCACATTTTAATTTGAAGACTTTTCTGCCCAACCTTCCCCTTTTTATAAATGTGGTTTTTTCTGGTTTTACATAGTCAGCAAACTGAATCTTCAGGCCAAATTCAAGGAGTTGCTGTTACATCTTCAGCAGACATTGAGGTCACAAATGAGAAGCAGGGCAAAAAGAAGAGCAAAACTGCAGTGAATGTTTTACTGAAGCCAAATCCTTTGGACCAAACTTGTATTCATCCAGAATCATATGACATAGCAATGAGGTAAGTCTGAGGCCCATGTGGAAATTCTCCATATCCAGAGTGAGTTCTTTACAGCAAATGGCCTTTGTTTTGGCATAATGGAAACTGAAAAATATGACCATGTTTAATGTGACAACATTTTTCAGAAGTTCTGCATTGCTGAGTTATGTGGCACATTATTTTATTTCAGTGAGGAATGAAGCCATTACTCCTGGAGCATTGTCAAGCTAATAAACCCTGATACTAATGGTGAAGTGTGTGTAATGGAAATTGCATGGCACTCCCCTCTGTTTGTTTTGGAAATTAACAAGACACAACTGACTAGAACCTGGCATAAAACTTGTGCTTTTCTAAAGATAAAACCCTTTTGAAAGTATACAGCCAACTCAGCTTTCTTAAGTAATATTTTTATTGGTTATTGGTTATTAAAATCTAAGAAATGATGTACTTTTAGTGAGTATACATTAACAGAATGACATGGGGGAAGCTTTTGAGTATAAGGGAAGTTTAAGGCATAAAAAGAAAAAACTTTTTAATAGCATATTTAATTAGTTTTAAATTTTTTTAATTAGTTCAAAAACAGTGACTTGCTACATAATGACATTTTTAAAAGATTCTTACTGAATTATATGACAGTATAAGAAATATAGTGAATATTTTGACTTTTATTGAATCTAAAATGAGATTTTTGTTTTAAAATCACTTGTATTTGATTATTTTAGTAAATGTCATTAGGTCATTAATTTGCTTTCTTTTAAAAATATTTTAAAAGACTATAGTATATTATAGAAAACTTAGAAAAAAGAAGTAAAAAATAATATTCTGTCAACATCCAGCTGGTTCGTGATTTCCCCCAAAAGTTTTATGATGAAAAAATTTAACCATACAGAAAAATTGGAAACAAAAATTTTACAGTGAATTCCTATATAGCCACACCTAGATTTTATCATTAACGTTTTACTATATTTGTTTTTCTACATATCCATCTACTTGTCCATCCATCTTTTTTGTTTTGTTTTGTTCTGTTTTGTTTTTGAGACAAGGTCTTTCTGTCATCCAGTGCAGTGGTGTGATCTTGGCTCACAGCAACCTCTGCCTCCTGGGTTCAAGTGATTCTCGCGCCTCAGCCTCCTGAGTAGCTGGAGTTACAGGTGTACAGCACCACGGTCTGGCTAATTTTTTATATTTTTAGTAGAGACGGAGTTTCGCTATGTTGTCCAGGCTGGTTTCAAACTCCTGGACTGGAGTGATCCGCCCACCTTGGCCTCCCAAAGAGCTGGGATTACAGGCATGCGCCACTGCACCTGGCCCATCTTATGTTTTTGATGCATTCCGAAGAAGGTTGCAGACATTGGTACACTTTGCACTAAATACGTCAACATTCAAATAATTAACTACAATTTGATAATTCTTTACAATTTTTTTCTTTTGAGGTCACATTTACATACAATTAAATTTTAAGTTTGTATTAGCTGAATTTTGACAAATACCTACATCTGTGTAACCAAACTGCTGTTGAGATCAGGAACATTTCTATTTGAAAACGTTCCATTATACCTTTTCCAATCAGTTACTGCCGCAGCCTCCCAGAGGTAACTACTTGTTTTGATTTTTTTCTACCAAGGATTAGTTTTCTTCCTCTACCATACAGTTGTACTCATCTGTGTAAGGCTTCTTTCAGCATCATATTTAGCGATTTATCTGTGTTGTAACAAGTATCAGTAGCTTATTTTTTATTGCTTAGTTATATTCCATTGTGTGAATATACCACAGCTTATCTATTTTCCTGTTAATCTATTTTCGTATTAATCTAAGAGGTACAGGAAATACCAAACTGTTTTTTTATACTCTCTACATTCGGTACAACGTAGAACACTTCTGTGGCCTCTGGTCACCAAAATATGTAGGGATTTCTCCCCTCCAACCAGTCAATTCTGCAGCAGATTATCCAGCAGACATCACCTGGGTGTCCTCTAATTCAGTTAATTTCTGACACTGTCTACCTGGAGATAGTGTCAGATCCCACAGGTTGAGGGTTCAGTACTATAAGATTACTCCCGACTTCAGGCGCCTGGTTTGTGACCTATAACTTCAGGATTCCTACGACCCTGGAGTTCAATTGATTTGCCAGTTTACAGAACTCAGGGAAACATCTACTTAATGTTCATCCATTTATTATAAAGGATATTACAAAGGATACAGATGAACAGCCAGATGGAGAAGATGTATAGGGAAAGGTAGAGGGGAAAGGCATATGGGAGGAAGGATGTGGAACTTCTGCGTAGGCATACTACCCTCTAGGAACCTCCAGGTGTTGAGCTCTCTAGAAGCTCATTGGAACCCAGGCTTTTGGGTTTTTAGTAGGTTTCATTACATAGGCACGATTGAATCATTGACTGTTAGTGATCAACTCAACTTTCATCCCTTCTCCCCGCCCTGGAGGTTGAGGGTCTGGAGCCGAAAGTGACAACCCCTCTACTCACTTGTTTGGTTTTTCTGGTGACCGTCTCCTATTGTGAAGCTATCTAGGGGACCCCAGCTACCAGTCATGTCATACAAAATACACTCTTATCTATCACTCTGGAGATCCCAAAGGTTTTAGGAGCTTTTTGCAGGGAAATGGGAGGAAAGCCAGATATGTATTTCCCAATATCACATGAACCTTGCTTATTTCCAGTCTTTGGCCATTCTGAGTAAAACTGCTGTGAATATTCTTGCACAGTTTTTTTGTTGCCTTTGACCTTTGTTTTCATTTATCTTAGAAAAATACCTAGGAGAGGAATTGATAAGTCATGAAGTCTGATGAAAGTTTAGTTTTCTTAGAATCCCTCTGGTTGTACCATTTCACATTTTACACTTTCACCATGAGAATTCTGGTTGCCTCGCATTTTTGTCATATGATGTTAGGTAGTTGTTAGCCATTCTAATGCGTGTAGAAAGATCTACGTGGTTTTAATTTGCATTTCCCTGGCAACATTGAACACTTTCTAATGTGCTTACTAGTCATTTGTATATCTTCTTTGTGAAATATTTGTTCATATTATTTGGCCATTTTCTAATTGAATTGTTTGCCCTTTTATTATTGAGTTTTGGGGGTTTTTAATATATCCTGCATATATAAAAATGTACTTTGTCAAATATATGATTCATGAATATTTTTTCCTAGTTTGTGGTTTACCTCTTTTTTTTAGAGACCAAAAGAAATGTCTTATTGCTGTCTTAATAATATTTATCAATTCTTTTGGTCCATGAACTTATTATATCTTAGCATTTATTTAGGTCTTATTTCTCTAAGCAGTGTCTTTTAGTTTTCAGTGTACAGGTTTTGCATGTGTTTTATTAAATGTATTATATGTTTTTCAACACTATTGTAAATGGAGTTTTTAAAATTTGCTTCTACTTGTTTGTTGCTAATATATAAAAATATGAGTTTTGTATAATAACCTTATATCCTGCAGACTTGTTAAATTCACTTACTAGTTCTACTAGGTATTTGTAGATTCCTTAAGTTCTCCTATATAAGCAGTTATGTCATCAGTAACTATATTAAACCTTACTTCCTCCATTTTAATCTTCATGCTTCTTATTTTTCTTTACTTTATTCTTTTTTCTTTTTTTCTTTTTGCCTATTGCAATGGCCGGGACCTTCAGTACAGTGTTGAATAGGAATGGTGAGAGCAGATATCCTTGTCTTGTTCTCAACTTTGGGACATGGTTCTGATTTTTTTTTAATGTAAAAAAATTGTGGTTCCATAGTAATTGTCTTTTTAGTGTTTGATGAGAAGATGCATATGTGCATAGGGTTTCATAGACTTCTTGCAGTAATTCTGAGCTGTACATGGGGACTACATTATTTTGTTCCGTGTAAATCACTATCTTTTTTAGGGGCGGGTGGGGATCGGAGGGAATGTGGACAGGGTCTCACTTTTGTCACACAGGCAGGAGTGCAGTGGTGTGATCTTGGCTCATTGC
Organism: Theropithecus gelada; assembly: GCF_003255815.1. NCBI lineage: Eukaryota > Metazoa > Chordata > Mammalia > Primates > Cercopithecidae > Theropithecus > Theropithecus gelada. Next base: position 65,883,033 of record NC_037681.1, on the reverse strand, counting down.
AGCCTCAACCTCCTGAGCTCAAGCAATCCTCCCACCTCAGCCCCAAATAGCTGGGACTACAGGCATGTGCTGTGCCACCATGCCCAGCTAATTTTTGTATTTTTAGTAGAAACGGGCTTCACCATGTTGCCCAGGCTAGTCTTGAACTCCTGCGCTTAGGCAGTCCTCCTACTCGGCCTCCCAAAGTGCTGGGATTACAGGCGTGAGCCACTGCATCCAGCCAGTATCTTTTATAATGTATGTTTTTGTTTGTTTCCATAATCTGATTATAATATGGTTTAGAAGTTTCTCAATTTTTGTCAATTTGCTTTCTATTGTAAGCACTGTTTTTTGTTTCTACATATCCCTCTCATTAAAAGCTTAATGTTTCATCAAGTGATTGAACTGTAACTTATTTTAGCTATAGTAGCGCTAATAGTGGTTCATTATGATGCATTCCTAGAAGTAGAATTACTCTATTAAAGGGCCTGAAAGTTTCTGTGGCTCTTGAAATACATCACCAAGTAACACACTGATTTATAATGCCATCAGCAGTGTTCAAACCTGAAAAATCTTGAATTTCTCCTGTTAAACAGGACTTTTTTTGGCCAACTTTTATATGGTCCAGTTTCTGCATGTGAAATATAAATGCCCTGCTAGTGACTTCACCCTTCTGTCTGTTTCCTTTGGAACTGTGCTTGTCTCTCAGAAGGAAGGTATTTGTGAACTAGTTAATGGGAAATTTCTTCTGTTGCAGTCCAACCCCTGACCTTTAAAACCTAGAGATTATCGCTTCTCAGCCTTTTGGCTAAGATCAAGTGTTAAACCTAGAGATGAAATTAGCAATTTATCTTGCCATCCCCATCATCCAGTTTGGAACTGCGATAGCAATTTCTGGCTATCAAGTACGCTTAGTTTAAACATCACCCATCATAGGTCGTTCATACTCTCTATATATTCTCATACAAGTGTCTTCCCAGGGAAGAAAAAAAGCCCATTTAAGATGTGGTTAGGTCATCATTGGTTTGATTTCAGTTCTATTAAAAGAATTTTTGTTGCAGTACATTTCATGTTTTAGTTGTATCAGAAAACTATTGGAAATTAAATGCCTTTAATGTCACCCTTCCATAATATCACCCACACAAATACATCAAAATGTAACATGATTACGTCTTTCCTTTCGTGTTTATGGTAGTCTGTCTCATATGTGTTTTTAGGAAAATTGAGATTATGATATTTTATAGCCTGAGTTATTTAGTGGTTTAAAGAAAGTCAACTTTTTTGTTTATGTTTATTATTTATATAATTTTTAAAAAGCCTTATGTATGAGTTCTTTGTATATTAAAGCCCTTTGTTTTATGGACTGGCATTGTTTTTCTACTTGTTCACCTTTTGTATCTGCTTATAATGTTACGTTTTTGAAATATGAATGTTTAATTGTTATGAAGTAAAACTTTTTTTGGTTTTTATGCAAGTTGTGTCTTAAGAGCCCTCATCTCTAAGATCATCAGTTCAGTGTTCCCCATATTCTTTGTGTTCTTTATTTTAATAATTACTCTGAATTTTGTTGGTGATGACTTTATTCATCACTTAGAATGTATAGAGCACTGTGGTAGGGGCTGAAGTATATAAAAATGAATAGAGGTGACTATACTCTCAAGGAGCCCAATAACTCCTTGGGGAGGATAAAACTTACATTCACAGATATCACAGTAGTGCTGAACAATTAGAAAGTACCCTTTGTGAAGCATAAAGGTTGCTCCCAGGAAAAAGAACTCATTTCCAGATAGGGGAATCTTGTAAAGTTTTATGCAGAAGGTTACATTTAGGCTAGGTTTTTAAGGATTTCATTCTGTAGAAAGAGGCACTTAAAAGATTGGAGACAGAAAAATATAGCTCAGGCCAGCTTTGGAATAGTTAATGGTCCAGTACAAACAACTTTCAATGACTACTTCCTCATTACCAAGCATGTTAGAAGCATCATCATGTTTAAACCTTACACAGCAACCCTATGAGGTTGGTACTATGGTACTATTATTATTCCCACTTCTTCAAGTATACAGTCTCAGATAGGGTAAGTAAATTGTCTAAGCTAACTTAGCTAGTAGAACCAAGATTTGAACTAGATCTGTGTCACTTTAAAGCTTGAGCTCTTAACTAGGCTACAATGAAAAAGCTAGCTTGCAGCCAGATTTTAATGAAATCATAATGGTCTTTTCAGTTAAAGGTATTGTACCCGAAAGACTCTATGTGTTATTCTGTACAGAAAAATAACAGGGCTTGTGTTAAATGTGCTTCTTAAGGAAAAAAAAAAAGTATCTGGAATATGCTGTCTTTGAGTGTTATTCTCGATCATCACATGGCTGAAATTGGACACTGCCTTTTCTCTCAAGAAAACATTACCCCCTCCAATAAATGAAACTTTGCTGATTTATTTTATTAAGGGATATGTTGGAAATGGATTCTTCTCTAGAATATGTAGAATTTTATGCTGTTCTGCTGCAGATATGCTGTTTCCTGAAAATATTCCATTAAAATAATTCCCTTCCATCATGTTTTTTATATGAGGCATGTGTTTGCTATATTCTTATTTTAGGAGAGGAGTATGGTACAGAACAGGAGTAGCGTGTTCATCCTGGAGCCAGAGCAAGGTTTTCAGCAGGAGAATGGAGGTAGAATGTCAATTAAATATGGCAAGAGAACCCATATTATAGAAGATATAAGGGAAACATGGGATTTAGAGTATTGCTCTACACTGTTGCTACAGATAGATTTTCCCTCAATAGTTCTTTGAAGCCATTCTATTCTAAATTCCTTTTACTTGTTTCAGGGTCTTGTAACCCTACACTGCTCCTCCATATCTTGATTCTCTTTCCTTCCCCACCCTGACTTCTTCCAGGTTGTTGCTGAGGACTCCTGACCTTGCCCATTGTATTGATCTCTGTGTCTTAATTGCCTCACCTCTAAATGTTAGGGGTGGGGGGGTGGCAGCCAAATGTATAAGATTTTTTATAATAGCTTTATAAAGCTTTGTGACTGTCTCTTGTATCTTTAATGTCTTCACTTCTTCTCATCATTTTTTGGCCAGAGATGTATTATTGCTGGGGTCTGCCTATTCCTCACTCATGAAAAGCTGGAAGCTCCGTGGCCACCTTTTATCTTACTTTCCCTTAGACCTTCTAACTCATTGCTCCTTCTTTTCATTGCTGACCCTCTCAGAACTATCTGCCTCTAATTCTTTCTGCCTGCTTTCTCCCAGTCCCTTACAGATTGGCTTCTATCCTTACCCCTCTTCCGAAATTATTTTCTCAACTAATCATCAGTCACCTCCTTTCCATTCTTAACTCTTTTACCCATTCTGCCACATTTGACACTATCAACTTACCGACCTTCTACCATGACTTTTATACTGTCTGTGGTTTTTCTTTCTCCTGTGGCCCTATAGATGTATATATTCTTCAAGCTTTTGATCTTCATCTTCTTTTCTAGTTGTTCTACTTGCTGCCTTGGATGATTCTACCCATACACATGACCATCTGTATGTCTTAGACTATATAATTCAAATCCTGTGTCTTAACATCCCTAGTCCAGGCCTTTCTAAACTCTAGCCCAACCTTTCCATTTGTCTGTGAGAGATTTTCTCATGAGTATCTTAGCAATGGAAACTCTGTGTATCTAAAATTGAAACTTGTACCACCCCCCTTTGTCTCTCCTTTTACAACTCCATCTTCTCTTATCTTCCATCTCCATCTTCCTCACTAGCCCCACACAAAGACAAGACAAACAAAAAGGCTCAGTAGTGAATGGTTAATGGCAGGAATCTCTTTCCATTAACTTAGGCTAGAACTGACAGAATCATTCATTTGAAAAAGTCTTTTGAGTGATTGCTATATTCCAAGTACTGTTATGCAATCTTGGAACACATTCAAAGGTCCCTGCTCTCAAAGAGACACAGTATACAACCAACATAATAAATAAATTATACAGTGTGATAAAATGTTGTGGGAAACAGGGAAAGAGCAGAGTAATGGGATAGGGATTGCCAGGATTGTGGGTAAGGGTTTGAAAATTTAAGTAGGGTAGTCATCATAGGCCTCATTGACTTGGTGACATTTGAGAAAAGTCTTGATGGAGGAAAGAGCTGTGCAGATATCTTGAGAGAGTTCCAGGAAGAGGAGCCACATTTGAAGGTTCAAATGTGGGAGCAGGCATGACATGTTCAAAGAATAACAAGGCAGCCAGTGTGGCCAGAGCAGAGTGAGCAAGGGAGAGAAAAATAGGAGATTGAGTCAAAAGGGCATTGGGAGGCTATTATAGGGGCTTGACTATAGTTCTGAAAGAGTGATATGATCTGATTTACATGTTAAAAGGACCCCTTGTCTGCTGTTTTAAGTCCACTGTAAGGGGCAGTGGTAGAAGCAGGGAGACCAGTTAAACTAATTGCTGTAATCCAAGAGAAAGATGATGACTGAGACCCAGATGATACAGCAGAAGATACGGTGAGAAGTGTTCAGATTCTGGATATACTTTAAAAGTAGAGTCAATAGGATTTACTGAAAGATTGGATGAAGGATATGAAAATTAGTAACTGGTTACAAATGGCAAAAATAATATGAATGCTAGAGACACTGTGGAGGATGAAGTGGAAACTCACTGTATTGGAGGGGAGTGGAAAAGGGAAAAGTTAAAGAACTAAACAGTGATCATTCCCATAGTGATCTCATCTGGTCTCATGGCTCTAAGGACTACCATAAGCACATGACTCCAAAATTTATATTCTTAGCCCAAACCACTCTTCCAAACTGTATCTGCCTACTTAAGATCTCAAACCTAACATGCCTAAATCTGAACCCATCTCTCCCCAAAATCTTCAACTACAATCTTTTTCATCTCAGATTATTTCAGTTCATCCTTTCAGTTTCTCAGTTCAGAGGCTTGAAATCATCTTTGGTTTGACAAGATATCCTTAGCTGAAAATGAGATCCTTCTCCTTGAACAACCTTTATGCTTCACTAAGGGCATTTACTAATTTCTTACCCCTATTATGGTATCTGTGAGTATAAGTTATATCCTTCCTACTTTGGGAGGCTCTTTGAGGGCATAAATCACCTCTATTCATTTTTATAGTCTTCAGCCCCTGCCACAGTGCTCCTCACATTCTAAATGATGCATAAAATCATCAACAAAATTCAGAGTAAATATTAAAATAAGAATAGAAAGAATATGGGGAACACTGAACTGATCTTAGAGATCAGGAATCTTGAGACACATCTTGCATAAAAGCAAGAAAAATAATGTTAATTTTTTTAATTAAAAAGCTGCTTTTGATGTACCCCTTGGTTACTCCACCATACCCCACTTACTCATAATATGCTCAGATGGTCAAAAAGGAGTATAACATAGTAGAATATCATAGTAAAGCCATGAGCTCCTTCAATTGTCCTTGTCTCTGCAAAATAAATAATGCATCTGAAAATTTGGCACCAGATTTGCTAGGCTAGTGACAATTAAATTTCAGGTTAGTTTATAATTATAGGCTATAAGCTCCAATAGGGCATGGATCATAAGAGCCTGTTTTACCTCTCTATCCCTAGCACCTGACAAATACTGATATGGCAATGTTTGTTTAATGAGAAAATAAATGATAGAAATTAATAATGAAAGATGACTACATAAAAGAACACTGAGGAAGGGAACGACTCAGGAACTGATAACTTCAGTAGAACAAAATGAAATGTTTAGCTTTACTTTAATTCATGTATTTTTTTTTTCCTATAATCTAAACTGGCTGTGGTCAATGCAGTTTTATAAACAAAACTGTTGGTAGAACACATAGATCATCCTTTCCTAACATTGCTTGTCCTACATGTTGTGTAAGTACTTCTTCCAGAATCTCTTGTGGATTGAAAAAATTTCATGACCTCCCCGAACTGAATCCCGTTTGCCTTCGCAGAGCATTGTGAAGGGCCAAGGCCCTCCTAGATTTTGCAGACTACAGGACTAGAGACCATGAAAGAGGATTTCTTACCATTTTCTGTCATCATCCAGAAACTCTCATGTCTGTGTGTTTGAGTGAGTTCATTGTGTTGTGTACCATAAACCATAAGTAAAATTGCTGCTATATTAGTAGAATGAGACCCAGAAACAGCCTATTTAGGGGTTACTTCCCCCACTACTACCCCCTCTGTTTTTGTCATACCATTTGGGTTGATCCAGAGAGCTAAGGCAGGTATCTGATTTCCTCTTTTTCTTGAATAAGGTGCCAGGAGTAGTGCTTGGTGCTGCAGATGATGCTGATTTGTATGTGTCACAGTGAGACCTGGCACTCTCCCAGAGAATCTGCTGCATTAAGAATTTGATTCACTCCAGATAGTTAAGCTTGAAAGTGGTTGTGCTCTTGATTTAACTTGAAAAATATCAGGAAATTTAATGTCAAGACTGTCACTTGGCACTCATTTTGATAAAGCATTAGCTAGTATTTGTTATTTCAATTTTTCCCATTAGGGAGGAATTCTAATACTAGTTTCTATAAGTGGTTAACAGCCTGTGTAGAAGGAATATCACATGCAGTCGCATTGGAATGGACCAGGTAAATGTATATCAAGGAATGATTTGTATCAGTACTTGTACGTGATATTTGTGCTATAGGATTTCCTTTGTTTCTGCTGATGTGCTTATTTGTGACCCTTACAATCAATGTTGAAAAGTGTCAGAGAGTAGACAGCCGTGAATGTAAAATTCAGGTCTGGGACAGGAATAATCATATAACCTAGCGAAATATTTATTTGGGGAGGGAAGACACTTCTGTACAAAAGCCAAGCAGTGTTTTTCTTTAATTTACTAAAAACTCATGTCAGGTTTTTAGAACCAAAAGTAGATTAACCCAATAGATACACAAGGATTCCGTCATGAGATAAATGAATATAAAGGATCCTAACTGGTGCCCTGAGCTAAAAAGTAGTTGAGATTGAGGGAGGTCCTTTAAATGTTCTGCCTAGCTCCCTGCCATGGAGCTAAAATAAGTCAAGCCAGATAGTGAAGATTTTCCACTACTAAAGACCCTTAATGAGTGGGCATATCACAGTCTCTGTCTCTTTCCCATTCCTGTTCAAGAATTTAGCATCTCTGAACTGTTCCTTGAGAATTGCCTTCAGAGACTTCATTACCTTCTCGCCAACCTGAGCTTACTGCCCAGCAAAGAAGTCTTCTAACTAATAAGTGATTGTAATGCAAAAAGTTTACATTGTTTTTATTTAAAAAACAGCAACAGTTGACTTTTCACAGATTTGATATTCAGAGTTTTGACTATGAGCCACCAGAAGGCCCATGACTTGTAATTTGCAATTTTTCTGACGGGTGAGTCATTAGCCTACTGAATATGTCTAACACACCTCCCCACATCTAAAATTCACCACAGCTTCGTTCTGCATTGGCATGCCAGCTAACTCCTGCAATGATAAAAACATGTTCCTTTGTGGGAAGCTTGCCTGAAAAGAAATCCAACTGCCAATGCTGTACAATAAATGATGATTAGGTAAACAGACCTAAGAGATTATTTGCACATTTGAAAGAGCCCAAAATTTTCTGGACTTGGACTTGCCTTAGAAGAATTGGCAGCAAAGCAGAAAGACTCATTCCTGGCTTTTAATAAATGATAACATAAGATGTGTATCAATTAGTTATCCTACATTAATTTCTAATAGAGCTATGCCTAGACAATATTAGATTGCCTTATAAAAAGACATAGCATCATAAAAGAGAGGCCAAACCTAAAATATGAAAATGTTAAGTGGACAGATTACTAAAAGTGAATTTTGTTTTTAAAGATACAGCGGTCTCTCTATGTTGCCCAGGCTGTACTCAAACTCCTGGGCTTAATGATCCTACTCCTCATCCTCCCTAGTGGCTGGGACTACATGTGTATGCCACTGAGCCCAGCTTTGTGTGGTGTTGTTGTTAGTAGTTAAAACCTAAACATCTTATTGTAGTTCCCAGGAACTAACAATCATATTTTCAAAAGTGCCCTTCCAAATGAGAAAAATGATGAAAAAGCTTCACCCACTTGAGAATTAGATGATCAGGCTATGGATTGATTGTCATATCCAATGTCTTACACACTGTTCCAAAACACAGCACACATGAGGTTTCTGGCAAAGCTGGTAGGGGAAACTAGGAAGATCAAGAACCTGAGACTTTACATTTTCCGCTAGCTCAGTCTGGAGGCAGTGAAATGTCAGACTGCCTGGATTCAAATCATGGCTGTTTGAACTGGAAATGTTATTTAACCTCTCTATACCTCAGTTTTCTTGTTTGTTAAATGTGCATAATAATAGTACCATATCTCATGGGGCTATATTAATTAACATATGTAGAATACTTAGCACCTAGACAGAATAAGCTAGTGTTGATATGATGATTATTGCTGTTATTTTTGTTGTGATTGAGGAGGGGCTAAGCTAAGCAGTAAAAGAAATGGAGGTAGGTGGAGGGAATGGAGGAGAGTTACAATGCTTGGTCCCCAAGGAAAAAAGTTGTTTTATCCTGTTATCTGGATGTAATTTGAGGCATTTAACATTGTTAATGAATATTAATATTGGGTTTTGAGACTGGAGAAAATGCTGATTTCTCTCCTATGTTTATGGAGCAACCTATTAGTACCCAGTGAAGGAGGAGTGTGAGGGAGTTGCCAGCCAGTCATAAAGTTGTGCTTGCTTCAGCCTCTTCCATCTTCAAAGTATTTGTCTGTCCTCCTTTTTTTCTTTTCATCAAGTTTAGACCACTCAGTCTGGAGCCTGAAACTCAGTAGGTTATTGATTTAGTTTCCCATTATCTCCCTCCTGCCCTTCCTGCCCCCAGCCTAGCTAGGGATTTTAATCTTAGCCTGTCTTCTGATTCTCAGTGTCACCATAAGCGAGTTTCTTTGACCTCAGTTTATACTCTTTAAATGGAATAACAATGTTTTTGCCCATTCAGAGGACAACTAGGGCTTTATTGAAATGGCAGATGTTGAGCGTTTTCAAATTTTTTGATAGGAGGATTCCTTGACAGGATGGCATTTATAGTAAAAAAGCTATTTCCTAAGGAAGAGTCCTCTACCTCTGATACATAGGCTTTATTCCCTAGTGGTACAAGGTCTGTTTAATTTCAGCTTTTCCACCGTGAGCCTGTATGTTTTTAAATACTGCTTTTTAAATTTGCCCTCTTCTTTCAAACATTCACAGGCACTAATCCACATTATGACTTTACAGGCAGTAAATTAAATTACATTAATTCTAAACACAGTGTTTTTGAGCTGTAGAGAGTCTGTAGCCTTTGAAACCACTAACTTAATTTTGTCCAACTCTTATTCAGAAATTCAAAAAGAGCCAAAGCTTTTTCCTTTTGAATTTGGTTTAAAAAATAGTAAGAAATTGCTCCCAGGCAGTGGTCCTGGGTGCCAAGGTTTATCAGAGATCTAAATCTTCTGTCTGCGTGAAAATCTTCCAAAGTAAAAGGGTAGGCATGCTAGTGAAGATGTAATCTGTTATAACTTTTTCCTTCACTGCTACTACCTTATAGTGTCATGTGTGGGCAAGTCTCTTAATCTCTCTGAGATTTTGTTTTCTTATCAGCAAATCTACATTCACAATAAATATTTGAGAGAAATAAATGAATCTGTACTGGGCACTTTCAAAGTATCTGTTTATCTGCACAGAAAGTCCTGCCTCTAAAACAGCAGATAAAAGCAGAAGACTATTTTATACTGTCATTACTTGAAATTAGATTGTAAGCTCATTCAAAGCAAAGGCTCTGTTATCTTTCATAGAGCCTTCCTCCACGGTAAATAAATGTTTATTAAATAAAGCTGAGTATGGTTTTCTAAATTATTTTTAGTTGGTTTCAGCATTTTGTCACATTCCTTTGAAGAGCCTTGATTTTAGCAAATCTTTGTCATTTGGGCGGGGGAATGGCAGGGTGTGTGAAAACAACCAGACTCACAGGAAAGAGGGTGATCAGGCTGCATAATACTGGGTTGTTGATTTTTTTTTTTTTTTCCTGGTTCTCTTTTGGGAGGGTAATGGTTTGTTATTTTTCAAAATGTGAGAAGACTGGTTTTTTAGTGTCACTTGTAAATTTATTTCTAAGACAAATCCTACAACAGTTTAGATGTCTTTGGAGCAATAATAGCAACATTTCAGTACATGACACCTTTCCTATTTTTATCAACTTATACTTATTTAGATGTATATGTACATTTGTTTAAATTATATGATAATTACACAGTATAAAGTGAGTGGTTCTGAAATAGGAAAAGCTACATAATCACTGTGGTTATGTATGGCGTTGGTTATTATTTCACTGATCTTAGATACTTTTGAGGTAACTATATGAGCACTGTTCAACTATTTCTGAAAAGATGATCATCCTAAATCTTTTAGAAGATTTCTATCTCAGGACTTTTTAAATGGCACTTTAAAAAATTTTTTTACTCTAGTTCAGTAATGCTAAATTGCTAAGTAATAGAAATTCTAAAATAAAACAGCTTTCTAAGGATGTGTTCTACATACAATGAATGCAACATGCAATGAGTATCCAGTTTCTGTACATGTATAACAGATCTTTGAAAAAGCAGGAAACGTTTAGTAAATTCTTCAGAAGTTAGAAGCAGGTAACAGTCTGATGCTTATAAACGGAGTCCTTTGGAAGGCAAACTACATTCCTTCATCTGTGACAGGAAATCTTTCTCTTTTCATTTCTTTTATTTTTTTTTTCTGCTACTCATATATGCAGGAGGTGCTCCAAATGGTTCCAAGCAATAACATTTAAAATGCCCCCACCCCTGCCCAGATAGCTGCATGCATTTTAAAACTATATTCTCTCATCAGAGTCTGGAAGAGCTTTCAGGACAACTTGATGACTCTTTCTGAAGGGGTTACATTTTTAAAATGTTTATCTTAGTATGTTAATTTACTGTTTTAAAAAAAAAAAAAAAAAGACCAGTCTCAGCTTAAGTTCTACTGGATAATTATTTGCCCTTTTGGTGGTTGATTATTATGCTTAGAAATGCCATTTAAATATTATTTTCACTAGATATCTGTTAGCTTCTGTAGTACAATAGGTAGTTCTGTGGGCCTCTATAAATGAATGATACTTGAATTTATAATTACTTGTATATTTTGCACCAGCATAGATTTTTAAGGATTCTGGCCTATTTCAGTATCTTGGTTTAACAAGGAGGTTAGACATTTGAAAATGCCAGGTACAGTGGCTTACACCTGTTATCCCAGCACTTTGGGAGCCCCAGGTGGGTGGATCTCTTGAGCCCAGAAGTTTGAAACCAGCCTGGGCAACATATTGAGACCTCACCTCTACAAAACATTTTTGAAAACTAAAAATTAGCTGGGCTTGCGGTTCCAGCTACTTGGGAGGCCAAGGGAGGAGGATCGCTTGAGCCTGGAAGGCCAAGGCTGCAGTGAGCTGTGATTGCACCACTGCTACAGCCCCTGGGTGAAAGAGCAAGACCCTGTCTTTAAAAAAAGTTTGAAAAGATTCCTCGATGATGATTAAAATGTAATTCACATTGCTGTCCCTTTGATTTGACTGCTAGAACAGCAGCTGTGGTGGAGCCAGCGCTCCTTCCGTAAGCTAAGCTAAATAGGTAGCGTGATATACTCAGCTGTGTCAATTCAGCTCCTCTGTAGAGAGCATAAAGGAGCAGCAGGTTTTCCTCATTTGCCACACTTAAATATATATTCCATTTTTAATATTAAGAGCAGTAAATTTGAAAATAGAGAGTAATAAATGTTAAAGAAATGTATACTTAGAGTAACACATATATGTTATATAGAGAGAAAATATAGAAACAGTAACAGATTTTTAGAGTAACAAATTACTACTAAACTTTATGCCCCACAGTTTACATAGTTTTTTAGAAGGCCAGATTTTCTTAGAGTATAAGCTTTCTTTTTAAATTATTGAATATTTAACCTGTATTACAAATTAGGACCTGTTCTGTCTACCTGTACCTATTCATTTCTAAAATGTGTTCTTGCATTTAATTTTTTGCTTGTTGCGTTACCGCATTAAAGCTGAGTAAAGCTAATGGGTAAAAATAAGCAAGTAGGAAAGTCTCTTGAAAGTGTTGAGAATGGGTAAACTACTAGATGTACTTTGCCGTTATAGCATGGTTCTTGGTGGAGTTGTAAATCATATGTGTTTTGCCCACAAAGCACATGCTAATATTAAGTTGTTTTTAAAGTGATTGTGTTGCATCACCATGGTTCTTCTATGCTCTGTGGGGTATCATGTTGCTTTAATGTAGTGAACCAAGTCCTCAGCTCCTAAATCTCCATGCTGGAAATGATTACATAAAACTGAATGGCCATGTCTGAAGTCATGAATCTTGAGAATTTTTTATTCTTTGGAAAAGCCTTACAAGACTTTTCTTATTCTTTGAGGGGAAAAGCCCTGTACTTATAAGAAGTTTCTGTTGAAAATATTAGCCATTTTAGGTTATATAGCATTCTGTTTGAAAAATAAGCATTTACTCTGCTGCAAGTTCTGTATTTTAACTTTGTGCAGATGTGTGCTTAAAGAACATGATGTGCTTATTTGTTGCATTTATGCTACTTTCTTACTTTAACTAAGATGGATGAAATTACATATTAAATAAAAACAGCAGTCCTTACCAACCTGAAAAAGCCTTCCAAAAACAGTGGAGAAAATGAGAATATGACTTTAATAATTCATTGACTTTTGAGAGAATTCTGTTTAAAAGCATGTATATAATTTCTTTGCAGGTTTACTCAGTGTTTATAATGTTAAAAGTAGTCTGCCAGTAAATTATAAAATATTACCAAAAGTATTATTTTCTATCTTAACCAAATATAGCACTTTAAATTTTACATATCTTGTTATACACAGACGTATATATTGTATGTGGCATAAAACTCCAGTTAGAATAACTTCATGGCCTTGGGCAAGTTAAACTCCCTGAACCTCATTTTTTTTTTCTGTATGATGTAATACTTACCTTTTAGAATCATTGTCATGATTAAATGAGAAAAATCTATTTAGAATAATGTCTGACAGATATTTATCACTACATGTTCACTTCTATATGCCAAGCTTCATAAAGCAGTGTGTTTTTATTTGGTACTTCTGAGCTAGAAAGTACTTTGTATTGAGTATTACTTGCCACACTCAATTCTAAAGTGAAACTTTGTATTGGATATTACTTATCACACTTAATTCTGAAGTGAAATTTAGAATACGTAGAATAAATTTTTCTTAGGATATTTAAGGAGCATGTTTATTGAGTGGCTACTAAGCATAAAACATTGCTTCTATCATATACAGTTGACTATATTTAAAATTAATTAAGGTAGAGGTCAGTCTAAATGCTATTCCCAGTTCGTTTTATAGTTCCTCTCTCTCTCTCGTTGGCTCTTTGTGTGTGTGTGCGTGACCTTGTTAACTTTAAGAAAGTTTTCAAAATAAAGGAGCACTTGACTTTGTAGTCATTTAAAAATAGGGTTGATCAATATGAAGCGTTAGCTACGAGCACAAGTTGGTGCTTTTTTATTGATTTCAGTTACCAATGCCCTCAGGCTTGTGTGTGTGAGAATGAAAATGATATATGAAATATGCACCCAGATTCAACAGACCAATGTTCTTGTTACATCTGCAACCGCTTTGGCAGAATTCTTTATTTGGAAGTGACTTTGGTAGCAGTTAGTTCCTGTCTCCCTCTGTCTCTGACACACACACACACACACACACACACACGTGCAGGCAACCTTAAGATAGACTCATACAGTGCTTTGGGAAGTTTCTGCCATTTAGTTACTTTTATTATAAAATGCTATTCAAGGTTCTAGACTTAACAGTGCGTGAATATACTTTTTGTCATTTTTAACAGATGGTTAGAAGCCAAAATCTTGATGATTTGAAAGATTCTCCGCTAAGTAGCCAGTTGCAGACCAATAAAGCCAAGAAGGTGAATACCAGGGAAGCCTGCTCAGAGCAGGGCACGCATTATTTAGAAAGTTGTATAAGGAAGTTTGCTTTGGGCAGAGGTTGTCATGTGTCATCTGTCCCATCAGTCAGAGTTCCAGCAGCTGTTCCCAGTCACCAGGAGCCTTGTATGCTACTGTTCGTCCATCAGCACTAAGAGATACCGGCTCCCTTTCCACCGTGCTGGGGAAGCCACGGACACACAGACTTACGGTGTTATCTCACTGGCCACCAGTGTGGATGAAAGCTCATTTTCAAAGAGGGAGACCAAACACCAACGTTTTGATCTTTTATTAAACCATTAACCAAAATATATTCTCAAGAGAATTAGTCGGATGCCATAAAGTGTGTCTATTTTTGGCTATATGTATGGCTGTAATAATGTAGGAGTGTTGCACATTTGAATCCAAAGAGATACCCTACTTAAATGAGAGATGGGAGAACTTTCTCCACTAGATGCCAGATCATTACTATCAGAGTATCACTGTGAAGAGACCTTTCTGGTTGAACACAACAATGCAAAAAATACTTAAAATCACAAGCATTCTTTTTTTGATAGTGCAGCAACCTGCCAAATGGGATATATCCCAATTCTGATTATAGACAAACCTGCAACAATTCCCTTTTTCTCTTTTTGTATTCCAGAGGTATCCCTAGAGGAAAGGAACTGTGGGCATTAGTATCACTATCTGCCTGATTACTGTGTTGACATTTTTAAAGTGCCATTAATCATAGGAAATGGAACTTAATGGTGTAGAAAAATACCCAGCCAGGGAATGTCAAGAAAGTAAGCTACAGCCCAGTATTCACATGAAATTAAAGGGAAATGCATCTTAACCCTTTAATTATTTTTTCTTCTTACTGAATTATAAAGGAAAGCAATTGAGAAGTAGCTTTGCAATCAAAGGTAATGGTAAACATAGCAAAAGAAAATTATAAAAGGCAGCTGATGGTATGCTGCACAGGTAATGCTGCCATTAAGGGTATACAGAAGTAAAAAGCAGTGATATGACACATGAATAGAGTAATTCATTTTTCAAAAACTGGCAATATTTAATGCATATTTTGTTAGAGTTTGGTATCATTTCATTGTTTGCCTATTAGCTAATTTAAATTAAAATGTTCTCCTAACTGAAATTGTAGGGAAGAGATAAATATAGATAGCCTCATTTTAAAAACATATGTGACACTAAACTTATAATGAACTAATTATACTGTAAAATATTTTTGGCTGGACGCAGTGGCTTACACCTGTAATCCCAGCACTTTGGGAGTCCAAGGCGGGCAGATCATGAGGTCAGGAGATTGAGACCACCCTCGCCAACACGGTGAAACCCCATCTCTACTAAAAATACAAAAAATTAGCTGGGCGTGGTGGTGGGCACCTGTAGTCCCAGCTACTCAGGAGGCTGAGGCAGGAGAATGGCGTGAACCTGGGAGGCGGAGCTTGCAGTGAGCTGAGATCGCACCCCTGCACTCCAGTTTAGGTGACAGTGCAAGACTCTATCTCAAAAAAAAAAAAAAAAAAAAAAAGGTTTTTGGTGCTGACTCTGAGCAGGTGCTTCGTTTGATAAATAGCACTTTAATCCACTTTCTCCCTTGGCCTTTTCTTTTTCAAGACAGTTTACAGCATAGGACACATAATAGATTCTCAATAAAGACTGATGGATTGACCTATGGGTCTAAGATGAATGAATTTTAGGGTGATCTGTATAAGGAGACTGCAAAAGAAGTAATATTGTTAAGTGTTGGGCTTTTTATTTTTTCCACTGCAGGTTTTTGTCATCCATTGGAGGGACACTGTATGAGATTGGAAAGCCTGAAATGCAACAAAAAATAAATTCATTCCTTGAAAAGGAAGGAATGGAGAAAATTGCAGAAAGATTGCAAACAACAGTACACACTTTACAGGTCATCATAGATGGTCTCAGCCAGCCTGAAAGCTTTGACTTTCGAACAGGTAAACAATTGAACTTAAATTATATAGCACCTTGCATATGCATAGCTCCCATTATCTCCTTTGATCCTCACAGCAATCCTATGCCGTAAGCAGAATGGATATTATTCTCCCATTTTATACATGAGAAAATTAAAGCATAGTGATCTTCCTTCAGAGTCATTATAGTTAATATCCAGAGCCAAAACTAGAAGCCAGGTGGTCTCCCTGGACTCTTTGTTCACTGTGTATTTCCCATTTACTAAACTAAATGCATCATGCGCGTACCGCTGTATGCATGGAGGCACACATTTTTTTATGGTCCTTTTGTAAGCTGTTTTTATCTCCTGGGAGCCAGAAGTGCAAGATAAAGCAGTCCCTTCACAAGCTAAAAGGTGAATCTTCTTCCTTAATTATAGCTTTCCAAGTTCTTGGATTCCATGTCAATGAACACACTGAACAAATAAGATAATATCTATCTGTTGATTTTCCTTCTAATTAAAAGTGCTCTCAGCTTTCAGCACAGGTAGATGGTGAGGGACGTATAACAACCATAGTTGTTGAGAGCAGTGACCCAGTAAAAAAGAATTACAGTATCAAATGACCTACTTCCCGAGGAAGTTTGAATAGGAACCCCTGAGATTTAAATGAATCTGCTCATTGGTCTTATAACCAGTTTTGATGATACCATGTTTAGACCATTGTCTTTTTACTCTGGTTTAGGCTGTGTTGAGATGGTTAGACATACTTCTTTGAAAGGGTTTAAAGGAATTTTGAAATATATCCAGCAAGTTCATTGTGCTATTCCTCCTTCTATAGGGTTTTCTTTTCTTTTTTTTTTTTTTTTTTTAAGTTAAAGAAAAATAAAATAACACCCAGTAAGAACTATGCCAAAAATGTGAGAGTAGAAGCCTCCTAGTGGTCCCCCACCCAATGTGGATGTTTCAGCAGACAAATCCATCTCCATTTGGAGGCCCGGTATCCTTTTATGGGAATTTCTTGGCTGGTTTTTAGCTGGAGTGCTGGGTAGAGCAATGGTTCTCAAAAATACTGGATTTGGAGGTGGTATGGCTACATCCTTTGCATTAGCGGGTTGGCAAAAAATGCTATAACTGCAGGTATCCTGTACTGGATTTTTCACATCCATCTTCATTTTTCTGTCTTAGTGTCGATTGTTCCATTATCCCAGTTGCATTGTAGACTCACAGCAAAGATCAGCACTCAAATTATATGGTCCAATTAAACTACCAAGTTGTTGAACAGAAAGACAGATGCATCTGGGCTCTGGGCTGAGCTTTCCAGTTACTGCAGTGTTTATCAGTGTGGCAAGTGAAGTTTTAAATAGGTCTCTTTAAGCAAACTTTGGAACTGACATTTGCTCTAATGTAAGTCACAATTTTCAAAATGTCTGAGAACTTTCATCTTACTACTAAACACATCCCCAAGGTGAGGAAGGCATAGAAACCATACTTTTGTGGGGGCATTTTGGTCATTTCCATGGATGATGTTTTATGTTACATCTCTTTCCTCCATTTTCTCAAAAGTATTTCTTAATGCCTCATTCTTTCCTCATAATAATTCTGTCTTTTGTTTTATCAATGGTGTAATTAATCTCATGTGTATTAACACTATGGTGACTAGTTAATTTCCCTAATTGGGTTCATCAGAAGCTATCCAGACACAGGGGCTGAAAATGCTTGGCTATGAAAGTGTTAAAAGTTTGCGTGGTACATGGAGGGTTTTCTGATTTCTCAGTGTCCCAGACTATCTTCAGGAATATGTTAAGTAGTTCCTGACTCTGATTTTCCATGCAAGATTAAACTAAGCAGCTGATCAGGAACCCTTAGGGAATCCGCAGCAGCTGGACCTCTGCAAGAAAAGAGAGAGACAAAGAATTTCCAAGCATAAAAACAATGCCTATGGGGTCTCGGAGACCATCCTGCCTCTCTGCCCCGATCAGTGACTTAGTTCCACTTTGCTGTGACACAGCCTTAGCCTAGTGTAATATTATATTACAGTAGGTTTCTTGCTTTTGGAATTCACTGCTTTAGCATCAGGTCAAATTCCACAGAATCAATCCCAATTTTAGCCTACTCTTTTTCATGGCAACGGTGAAATTTGGAGTTTAAAGAAGATTTTTATCTTGTTTTATAGGAAAAAGCTTAATTTTTAAAACATCTTGGTATCAGTATGGTTGGACTGGGGGAAGGGAAGAAAGGGGTGGCCAGTTGTTAATACAACTGTAAAGGATAGCTTTAACAAGTCATCAGGATAAAGCCAACAGCTGCGGAGGAAAAGGAAATGGAATGGGTGGAGGGGAAAATGAGGCCTTAGTAAAAGGAGATCCAAGCATAGAATGTGTTCTTTGTTATTAGAGTCAACACTCAGTAATCCTAGGAAAGGGGGCCTTCAAGAGGAGCATGGATAAATGGAATCCACAGATAATCCACAGCCCCGTTTAAACTGTTAGTTCTAACTGTCTCCCTCATAAAAACCATTGTTTTTAACTAGAACCATAATGATTCCTTGGCATACTTTATGCCTATCTTTTGGACAATAATGAACAAAGAAATGTATGCTGGGGTAAGCAAGAAAAAAGGGCTATAAAGAACTTGGAAACAGAAATCTGTATCTTCATCATTGTTTCTGAAGCACCCAGCAGAGTGCCTGGCCAGGAGATAATAGAGTTAATAAATGTTTGATGAATTTAATTGAAAGAGAAAGAATATTAGGTACTACCTGGTGTGGGATTCTGAGTCATAGATAATCAAGAATCCATAAATGTTGATTGGATAAATATATTTGAAATGGGTGGGAATGGATTTTGTGAGTTCCAAATTTGTGGGAAGAAGTGAGGAAGAAAGAACATTTGAATTTCATCCACATTTGACCAAAAGTTGATGTACTTTCTACCACCTTTAAACAATTTAATAATCCAGGCACTGGGAGAAAAACAAAAAAAGCTTCCAGTCTCTTGTTTTCCAAACGTCTTACTTTCTCAGTGTTTGTAGTTTAGCTTTGTATATTTATTAAGCAAATATATATATTCTCACCACCTCTTCACAGAGAGGAAAATAAGACTCTCTTCTCAATCCTCATGTATAATGCTAGTGTGTAGCATTATAGAAGAAAGTAAATTTTCTTGAATTGTTTCTACTGCATGAATGCTATCTCCAGCCGATATGCATGTTCTCTGAAGGCAAGCCTCGGTCTTCAGCTCCTTGTATGTCCCCCTCTTAATCTTTAATATTGGTCTGGGCACATAATCAATATGTATTAAGTGCTTATTCACAAAGTTATATTGTATTTAGGAAGTACAATACCTTTTCCACTTACTTTTTTTCTCTTTCCTTACAGATTTTGATAAACCTGATTTCAAGAGAAGCATAGTATGCCTGGAAGATCTGCAGGTTGGGACAGTTCTTACAGGCAAAGTGGAGAATGCCACTCTCTTTGGAATTTTTGTGGATATAGGAGTAGGGAAATCTGGACTGATTCCTATACGAAATGTAACAGAAGCAAAACTTTCAAAAACAAAGAAGAGAAGGAGCCTTGGACTGGGCCCTGGAGAAAGGGTGGAAGTCCAAGTACTCAACATTGACATCCCCCGATCTAGGATTACTCTGGACCTCATTCGGGTGTTATGAGTGTCCAACTGAAGGCCAAACACTGATTTTATTTTCTCATTTCTACAGATTGACAAGAATAAGTCAGTTGCTTGTAAACTTTAGGTAGCAAATGAGAAATAATTCACTTAATATGAGAAATATTTTCCAAACACTTTCCTTTATTTTTTCTTCTGAATTAATAGAAAACCAACAGTTTGGTTTCCTTTCCCCTTAAAGGAAACAATTAAAATACGCATTCTTATATGGCTTTATGTAGTAATAGTTTTCTGGCTAAAATTTTGGTTTTTATTTTTTTGTAATTTACCTTTAACTCCTTTTGCATTTTGTGTAACAGATTGCTTAACTTCTACTTGCCAACATCTGCCTTGCTGGACTGGTATGGGATTGTCTTCTTGATTTGACTTGTACAGTCTTTGTTGACACAGTAGGGCTGGGCAGTGTTTAATCCTTCCATTTTATAGATTCTTTTTTTAATCAGGCCTTTTGGACTTCATTCATCATTTTGCAATAATCTCTTTTCCTTTGTCATGCAAACCAAAACAGATTTTGATGTGTTTGTAACCATCAAATGAATGGTTCGAAACATTTCTCAAAAGGATATATATATTGACCCCAACAATAAAGGTTTGTGGCTAGTGACTTGTTTTTGCTATGTTGATTCAGTGAATGACTTAGAAGTCAGTCTTGATGAAAGAAGATATGGTTTATGTAACCCTTGGAGAAGAGGGAAGCCTTTGGAAATTTGAAGAATGGTTTTCTTTGACTTAGCATAGAAGAGTGTGTCCTTTCTTAAATCAGAATTAAACTTCAAGTGGGGATAGAAATGGCCGTTTTAAAGATCAAATATAGATCAGGTGTGAAGGGACAAGAAAAACAAGTATATGAAGGAAGTGACTCTTATTCTGTTTTTATTCATTGGAGATTGTAAGGATTAGCATGACCATTCAGGGTCAAAATAAAGCCCACAGTGGACTGGTATCCTGTTCATTCTGACTACTGCTGCTGCTGTTGATTTACCTGATGAAGATATTTGTATGACTGAATGAGTGTTTGGTTTTCTCCATGCATAAGTAGGGGATGGTTACTAAAGACGACCAGTCTTGTTCATTTGCCTAGGAAACACCCATTGTCCTGGCATAATTTTTAATATTGCCTCTCTTTATTCTCGAGTGCCCCATTTTGGATGATAAATCATATGATCAACTATAGTAGTCACTAAGTAGTGACTGTGACTATAGTTCATGATAGTTCTACAATGCAGTAGGTTCCTTAAAAGTTGCATATATCAACTTTTTTGATATATATAACTATTTGCCTAGCAATTTCATTTCTGAAATGCTTTTCCTCTGTTTCTTACTGGTCTTTAACTGATAATGGATCTATCTTAATGTTATAACTTTAAGTCGATCTTCCTACTCACTCCTCCCAATATTCTTCCAGGTTCATAATCTATAGATCAGTGATGAATGATGTGTACCTGAGGAGTCTTACTCTGAAGCCCGAGATATAAGTTCACATGAGTGTTTTAGAGGAAGAGGCCTTCTCCCTGGGCACTTCAGATATAGGAACAAGAACAGTTGACAGTGTAAAGCTGCTCTGTTGACCTGGCAGCTAGGCTTTCATGGACACAACAAGGACTTGACATTGCACTGGATTGTGTAGTTTGTCCCATCCAGCCCAGACATGGTAGAGGCTGGTGTAAGGCCTAAGCTATAAAATGAGGGGCCACATCTCATTTATAACTGCAAAGTGTGCATGGTGATCCATTATATTCTATTCCTAGTCCCTGTTCTACTAGTAATCCAGTGTGCCTTTGAGCTGGTATCTTTACTTCTACAGACCTCCTTTTTCCAAATTTAAAATGGCATATGAGAAAGCGTTTATTCCCATGTACATTTACTGGTGACTTCCTGGTGTGCCAGGCATTGTGCTAGTCACTGACCAGAAATTGTGATAGAAAAATAGGTAGGGGTAGGGAGCACGAAAAGAAAATAAAAAGAAAAAAATAGTCATTATCCTTGTCCTTATGGAGCTTAGAGTCTATTGAAAAAGCATAATTAATCATATAAAAATGTAAAACTACAATCAGATAAGTGATATAATGGTGACGACGTGTAATAAATGGGTTGACTTAGAAAAGTCAAAGTAGTTCAGTGGGATTTGAGATGTGACCAGAACTAGGACAAATTTTACTGACCTTTAATAATAAGTCTTCCCGGAGGCGGAGCTTGCA
Organism: Theropithecus gelada; assembly: GCF_003255815.1. NCBI lineage: Eukaryota > Metazoa > Chordata > Mammalia > Primates > Cercopithecidae > Theropithecus > Theropithecus gelada. Next base: position 65,861,261 of record NC_037681.1, on the reverse strand, counting down.
GTGAGCTGAGATCCGGCCACTGCACTCCAGCCTGGGCCGCAGAGCGAGACTCCGCCTCAAAAAAAAAATAATAATAATAATAATAACTCTTCCCAATAAATAGTGAGAATGAGCTGTATTGGAGTGGGCTTAAGAGAGTAGGAGGAATTAGATTGCAGACAGTGAATATAGACAGTTCTTTTAGGGAGTTTAGCTGTAAAGGAAGAAGAGAAATAGCATAGTGGTTGGAAGGGGGAAATGGAGTCAAAATTTAAGACAAAAGAAATGTATACAAATGGAAATGATCCAGTAAAAATAGGAAAATATGACACAGGAGACAGAGGGGAGAATTACTGGAAAGATATCCTTGACTAAATGAGATCAGATGGAATCTAGTGCACAAGGGGTTGGTCTAAGTTAGGAATACAAAGAGTTTATTCATATCAGTGAGAGAAAGGACTAAGTATATGAGCACAAATGTAGGTAGGTAAATATAGGAGCTCATGGAAAGTCTGAATTTCTTCTAGTTTTCTCATTGAATTATGAAGGAATACCATCATATGAGATGAAACATTGAAGAAAAAGGGAAGTGTGAGGAACGGATGAGAATGAGAGTGAAAAGCCTAGGGAAACAGCGTGACTTCTAGGCAGTGTTAAATGTTTCACTTAAGGTTATTGATCATTAATTGAATCTAAGATCAGCTTATTTTTTTCTCCAGCCCATCAGCTTTGTGGGTGTGGGCCCAGATTAGGTGGAGAGGTGATTTAATCAGGGTTGGGGGTTTGCCAAACAAGTACAATGAAGAGGACAAAGAAGTTGAGGGCAGGTAGACAAACTATTGACCATGGAATTTAAGCTTAAGTAGAAAAATGAGAGTATAAGGGGACAGTGAGGAGCAGTGGGAAAGTATGGGATTAAAGGATTGTAGGCCCTGATGAAGTTGGAGGGATGTTGGAGTGGGAATAATAGAGGAAATAATGGGTTTAGGTAAGAATGCTTGTCAAAAGTGGAGTGCATAACCTTGAGATTACAGAGGAGTTGCAGGTTTTGGCACTGACAGCATAGGGAATGAAAGTGGGGTAAGTAGCAGAAGTAAAGGATAAGGTAAGATCAATTAAAAAAAAGAAATTCTGGTCTGTCAAGAACAGAATTGGAGCAGGTGTGCTGGCTCATGCCTGTAATCCCAGGACTTTGGGAGGCCAAGGTAGGAGGATGTTTTGAACCCAGAGGTTCAAGACCAGCCTAGGCAATATAGGGAGACCCCATCTCTATAAAAATTAGATTATCCAGGCATGGTGCCACACACCTGTGTCCCAGCTATGCAGGAGGTTGAGACTGCAGTGAGCTGCACTCCAGCCTGGGTGACAGGGCAAGACCCTGTCTCAAAAAAAAGAACTGAGAATTCAGGAAGGATTATCTATGTGAAGAATGATTTTAGGAGGCTGTCTCAGTAATGCAAGCTAAAATAACGGTGGCTTGGATCAGAATGTTAGTGGTAGAAATGGTGAGAAGTGGTGGGATTCTGGATGTAGTTAGGTGGAGGTAGAGTCAAACAGGATTTCCTGGCATAAGATGTGAGACAATCTAGGATGGCTCCAAGGTTTTTGGCCTAAGCAATCAGGAGTATAGAATTATCTACTGAAATGAGAAGACTGGCAGGGGGAACAGTTTGGTAAAGGAATTCATTTTGGACAGGTTAAATTTGAGATACTCATTAGACATCCAAGTGCTGATGTTCAGGGGAGTGGGCTGGACTGGAAATGTGAATTTGATAGTTACTAGCATAACTACTTAGAGCCGTGAGACTGAATGAGACCACCAGTGGAATAAGTGGAGATAAAGTAGAGAAGGGGTCCAAGGGCCAAGTCGTTGAAATCCAAGACCCTCAGCTATAAAATTTTTTTTTTTTTTTTTTTTTTTTTTTTTTTTCGGGGTCTCCCCCTTTTGCCCCGGGCGGGGGGGCGGGGGCC